>NC_059297.1:21074189-21086689 GCF_017591435.1 Portunus trituberculatus
GGTGTGGGTGGTGGTGGTGGTGGTGGTGATGACTGGTCGCTATTGGAATTAAGTTTTCTTGTTATTAATATTGCTCTTTACTTTATCTGTGAATTAATTGTTATTATTGCTTATATGCTAATAAGTTTGTTTACCTGTAGCTGTCACACAAGGTCATTATTTTCATTACTGATTACAATTTTCTTATGTGACTATACCGATTACCTACTTAGTTACATATATTTATCAGTTATATATTTTGTCTTTTTTTTTTTTTTTTTTGCAACCTGCTTGTCGATCGAGTTTCATTTTACTTTTTCCTATCCCAAACGAATTTTCACCCCTTTTTCTTATCTCTTATTTAACGAGTCCTCTTTCCTTTATCATCTTTCTTATCTTTTTTACCAAATCTTTTTCTCTCTTTACTAATTCATCGCTTTTTAAATTTATCTATAAGTCTATCTTTTTATTTTTTTTCCAAGACAAAACTCTCTCTCTCTCTCTCTCTCTCTCTCTCTCTCTCTCTCTCTCTCTCTCTCTCTCTACTTTTCATTTTTTTTTTAGCGAGACACCTTTCCTCTGTTCTTTAATCTCTGCTTCATTTGCGTATTTGGATTTCTCCATTTTTCTCCCTCGGGTGACAATGCACAGCTTGGCGGACACAAACTTTGGCGCCGGGTGTCCGCTAAAATTAGGTGCTGCTGGTTCTCAGTGTCTCATCAATCTGAGCTGCGGCCACTGTCCCTTCTCCCCCCCTCATTACTCATTGGGAGAGGGAGAGAGAGAGAGAGAGAGAGAGAGAGAGAGAGAGAGAGAGAGAGAGAGAGAGAGAGAGAGAGAGAGAAACGGGGATATGGAGGGAAATATCAAACTCAATATTCACATTACACTTTATACATTATTTTTATGTATATCTCTCAGAATATGAATAAATTATATATGCGTAAATACACACACACACACACACACACACACACACACACACACACACACTACCTTACATACACCTATAAATCCATACATACATGAAAAGGATCATAAAACTTCTGTATTTAATAAACGAAGAGGTAATTGGATTGTAAATTCTATACACATTGTACTCATTTATATTTGAAGCTTAGGCAGTACATGCAAGAATTAGATATAGCGTCGAAAAGTAGAGACTGTGTAATGACTCGCTACGGTATTGGTCCCACCCTCAAGGGAGCTTAAAAAACGTGGGAAAGATGATGCAACTTGAGCGTCACTGCCTTGAAAATCCCTTCTATCCCCCGTCCCGAATCCAAGTGAAAAGAAGCATAATGGAATGAGTTGTAAGAAAGTCTCAAGCACCGTATAGAAATTCCAATTGAATGGCCATGCAATTAACAAGACTTCAATACAGTCATATTAAGGATTGCAAAGTAAAAGAGAAAGTTGATAATAACTCATTCACTTTACATTTTATTGATTCCCAGTTCTAGTTTTTTTTTTTTTTTCCTTAGTGATGAAACTTGAACTAAATTAGTTCAACTCAACTACAAATGATGTTGGGTTGAGGCGACTTATCAATGGTTGATTTGTTTATCGTACCATGCAATGATGCGTCAATTCTTACCGTGCTAGTTGTTTGTACATTTAACTTCATATTCTTAATAATGTGTGATTAAAACGCAACCATTTTGAAGTGACTAACTGAAGTTATTAAGACTTTCTAGAAAACATGACTTAAGAAAAGTTTAACAATTAATCTCCGTCACCAATGCGAATAATATACATGAAAATAAAAATTGATCTTTAAGCCTATAAAACTCATTACGAAAACTTAGTGTCTAAAAATACGAGCCTTAGCAAGTTTGCAGGTTTCATAGGATGTAGAATATCAGAATGCAAGAAAAACACATAGTATTATGCAAATGTTTACAGTTAATTGACATCTTTGTTAGCTTGCTGTTTCATGTCTCTTTCAACTTTGAATTAGCCATACGGACTTGGCCCGTGTTCCATTGTATATAGCAGTGTACAATTGTTTATAGATGGTAACAATACGTGCACGGAACTGTTTTATCATGGTCTCGTATGCGACGTACTTTGTCTAGATCGTTCTCTTCCGCTTCAGTTGATGCCACCCTTCACTGAGCTGTAAATGTGCCATAGCGATTGTAATGTTTGAAATACTGATTATGTACTTCAGGCGTTATTTCTTTAGTGATGTGTCTTAGTGTAATATTTGGGTTTAGTGGACAATACAAATATCTAGATATCTATCTATCTGTACCTGCTTATCCTTCTATCGATCTACCTATCTATATTTAATAATCTATCTACCTATCTGTATATGCATATATGTATACTTATTAATTTACCGATATAATCTATCTATCTGAATACCAACCTGTCTATCTATCAGCTTGTACATACACACACACACACACACACACACACACACACACACACACACACACACACCGTAATAAACCAGGTGTTCCTCCGCTTGGTGAGCGAGGCACATGTGAGAGCAAGTGACGCTCTTGATACTCGAAACGGGTTACAAAATTAGGCCTAAACACTGACGGCGGTGGCTGAATCACGTTGTGGTGGTGGTGGTGGTAACTGTGATAGTGGTGGTGATGATTGTGGTGGTTGTGGTGATCTCAACGAAGGCAGTTTTATAGTTGCAGTAAAGATATAATGTTGGAAATGAGTTACTCAGACGAGACTCAGGAACAGAGAAAATATCAGATGGAGTGATTAAATGCACAGGCATATTGTGACTACCTGTATGACCAGTGGACACATCAGAACAGGGATTTCGTGGCGTTATTAGCAAGCTTATACCTAATATTATAATGCTATGATGGCGGCCGACGCTGCTGATATTATTACTACTATTACTACAGGAACTGCCGCGTGTAGACCTGATTGGTCCCTGTAATATATAGTAGCAGTAATAGTAGTGACAGCAGCAGCAGCAGTAGTAGTAGTAGTAGTAGTAGCACCCGCAGCAACAGCAGTAATAGCGCAGTAGTATAGTGTTGGTATAGGCGGTGAGGACGTTGAGTGCTCCCTCCCTCTCTCCCTCGTCCTTCCCTCCATCTCTCCCTCCCAACCACCTCTGCCAGCAGGCCTACCAACCACAACGATTTACTTAATGGGACTAATCCTTCTTCCCCTTAAAGAATTCAGAGGTGTTTATCCTAAGGGGTAAAGGAAGGGAGAGGGATGGGGAGGAGCAGACGGCTATAGGGGAGAGGATTAGATGGGCGGGGAAGACGGAGATGGGATGAGAGAGAGAGAGAGAGAGAGAGAGAGAGAGAGAGAGAGAGAGAGAGAGAGAGAGAGAGAGAGAGAGAGAGAGAGAGAGAGAATGGTGTCTTTTGTTAATTCTGTTGCAAGGGAGGGAATGAGTGGGAGAGAGAAAAAAAGAACAGGGAGAGGAAGGAAGGGAAGGATAGGGAAAAAAAGGAGAGGAGGGTGTGAATTTCGTGGAGACTTAAGTTACATAGAAGTACTACGGTCATCAGCTTTACCATTCCTCCTCTTCTTCCTCTCCCTCTTCCTCCTCCGTCACCCATCAGACCCTCGGCATAATGGTGGGGGCGTTAGTCTGTATGGTAATGACCCGGCGCTGAAAATTCAACGAACAGAACACACACACACACACACACACACACACACACACACACACACATAAATACGGTGACAGTCTTTTGAACGCATTTCTGGTCTTGTGTACTACAACAATGTAAATACAACTTAATATACAAACTCAAAAATAAAAAGAATGAAAAAAAAACGACGGTGTATGTAACTTACCTAATATTCTGACAGTCTAAATACATTTCTAAGAAAACCAAACATTAGTGCACGAATGTCTAACACACACACACACACACACACACACACACACACACACACACACACACACACACACACGTTTCACTTGTCTTCCCTTGCCCTTTACTATTTTCTTTCTCTTTGCCCTTTCCTTATTTCCTTCTTAATATCCTTTCTCACACTTCCCTTGCTCTCTCTCTCTCTCTCTCTCTCTCTCTCTCTCTCTCTCTCTCTCTGCTGTCACTCTTCCTCCTGCCACCGCCTCTCGAGGGTCAAGAGGACAGGGACATCTGACAGGTCTTCAGCAGCGGAGAACAAAAGCGCGCCTGACAGCACCGAGGAGGAGTAACTCACGTAAATTTAAGGCGAGTTTAGGGAGGCGTTACTGGGAGATAAAAGACCTGTTGGTAGTCACTCCTGAGGAAGGCGGTGACGGGGCGAGGGACGGCGGGAGTGATGGAGTGAGGGGCGGAGGAGGAAAGGAGAGAGGGAAGAAAAGAGTGAGGAAGAGGACGGATGGATGGATGGACAGAGAGAGAGAGAGAGAGAGAGAGAGAGAGAGAGAGAGAGAGAGAGGAGAGGGAGGAAATTAACAGTATGCGGGATGAAAAGACCCAGAGTGAGATTAGAAACATGCCAAAACGTAAGAGATAGAATGAAATGTATCGACAAAAGGATGGAAGAGAAATGAAAATCCAGAGAGGGAAGTGGAAGAGAGAGGGAGAGGGGAAAGAAAGGGAGAGAGACAGGAGCTATTATGATTAGGTAGTGTCACTAGGATTTCCTTCTTGGAAAGTGAGCGTTTCGGGGAGGAAATGGGAAAACGAGTGTGAGGAGAGAGGAGGGGAAGGGAGGAAGCGTGGGGAAATGATAGTAAAGAGGGGAAGGAGACTAGAAATGGTCTTGTGGAAGAGAAAATGAGAAGAAAGAAGATTGAAACTAAACATTATAATTCTTAGACTGTGTTATGCTTAAGAGGTGACTATAACAAGATGGAAGGCATCAGAATAATTACTGATTGATACAAGATATACCAAATAGTATTGAAAGGGTTAAATGACATGGTATTAAAATATGTATCGATCTTAATAGAAATGAAAAAAATATATAAGTATTTGTAGGAGTTTCTTTCACAAAACGAAGAAAATTTAAGAAAATAATATTGTGTATCTATACTAGTTTTTGCGACACAGAAATACTGCTACCAATAGTAATATCAGCACTGCTACCATACCATACCCCTATTCCTCCATGTACTCCATGGATGTACGTACGACAAAAAACATTTATACTCTTTTGGCAAATAATACTGGTGGCAGATTACTCCTTTCTCGCCTATAATACCATGGCTTATTATACAGTCATTATCGAGTATTGTAGTTACATCAAAGGGCCTTGTTGGCAGCTAAAGGTGTTATTATTTGAGATTCACTTTTAACTACCGGTACACTGTAAAATCACTATTAACTAACACCATGACCAGTACCTCCACCACCCTGACCAGTGCTCCTGAGTAGTGTTCCATTATTACTTTTAGTATAAAGTAACACTCAAGTACATGTGTGGTCAGAAGTCAGTCGACGTGACACACTCTCCTCTACTTTTGTTCATGTTTCTATTAATTTGTTAATAATCATACAAAAACCTAACAGTTGGTATATTCCTGACATACATGCGAATTTAAAATAAAAACATCATTTAAGTCCATGGCTGCAAATTCCATATTCCTAAAAGGCTTTGTTTTCTCATTATGACTATAAAAGAGATAGTAATTTCCCAAGAATGGTTTTGTTCTAAAGACGTTCCATGTTGAACCATTAATGCAGCAATAAAAACATTCTTGAAAGCTGTATCAACTTCCACTACAACCCATTAAAGTAATCGAGATCAGACGCTGGTACGATAAGAACACAAAGTTACGTAGTCCCACCACCATTACCCGGACTGAACCCCCCATCCTTCACAGCTTTCCTCATTAATCTCACTCCCTTGCCCCTTCACTCAACCCTGTGAGGAAACAAGCAGCCTCTGCCTCCTTGCTCAGCAGCACCCTTTGATCCACACCAATTGGCACCCTCCACCATGACGCTAACTGACAACATTGTGTCTTTGATCTACGCTCTCTCTTGCTTCATCACCACACCTTCAGACGACCCTGCGGCACCACCCTCTCCCTCCCTCCGATATGATCTTCACCACTCTTGTGTATGTGTACGCTCTTGACAGCTTACCGTCTTCCTTTACCTATCCATATATAAAGCATTAACATTATGCATCGGGATGAGAGAGAGAGAGAGAGAGAGAGAGAGAGAGAGAGAGAGAGAGAGAGAGAGAGAGAGAGAGAGAGAGAGAGAGAGATGAACAGCCTACTAGATAAACAGACAGACACAAAACCATTCCACAATCGCGAGATAGACAACAGAAGAAACCAAAAAAAATAAATAGAAAGAAAAAAAATAAATAAATAAAGGGAACTACGATTATGAAAAGTGAAAAAAATTAGGTATAGAGAAAGGGAGGCAAATAGGGAGTGAGAAGGACGGGAGGGAGAGGGAGGGGGAGTGAAGGGACAACACGAGGGATCCCCAGCGCCGCAATCTGTCTAAAAGCTCCCTTGGTCGGCCTGGAAAGACAGATCACCGAAGGGAAACGCCGCTGAATTGATATATTTACTGCATAATTGATTTCCAACCCTCGGGGGAGTGACGTAGAGGTGTGTGTGTGTGTGTGTGTGTGTGTGTGTGAGAGAGAGAGAGAGAGAGAGAGAGAGAGAGAGAGAGAGAGAGAGAGAGAGAGACTGTGGAATTGTGGTGGATTGAAATAGGATAATAGTGATATGAAAAAAGATAAGGAATGAGAAAGAAAAGAAATAAACGATAAAGTCTACAGGGTGTGAATAGAGTACTGCCTGGAAGAATACGAACACGAACACAAACACGCTTGAAAGTAATCCTCAAAATGGACTTCATTAATTTTTCTTAGAGCACTCATACTAATATATCTCGTGCAATTTAAGTTCCTTGTCGGCTCTCCAATCACGCCTTGTTACAGCATCCATTCACCGAGAGCTGAACGATTCGTGCAGCATCCACCGCCTTTTCTCCGCCACTCAGAGGGCAACCTTCGCGCAGGTGTCTTATTAGTCCCTGTATGGCGCGCGCCCCTCATATGTTGGGTGGTTCATGCAGCTTCCATTGTTAAAAAGGGTGGAGCCAGAAGCTATTAGTCTCATCAATTCTTCTCTAAGCGGTTCTCACCCGTCTCGTCGTCTCTGCTGCAATTCTGCATTACTCTCTCTTTTCAAGCTCTATTACCATCACCTCTCCACCCCGCCACCTGTCCGCCTCTTGCACAGCCAACACACAAAATCGTATTTTTCACACATTCTAATTATTTCTTCTCCGTCTAACTCCTTGGAATGGAAAAAAAGTGAGAAGCGCCCCCAAGACTTTTATCTATCTGGTTAGCATCTCAGTTGTGATGTGGGTAAGGCATCTGGTTTGGGAGCTTCAACTCAAACCCAGGGTGAGCCAGACTGGGCACAGGTGGTGGGGTTATAATATGTCCTGCGCCATGGAGATGTCATTAAGTCGGTATAATCGTAGTTAACAGTTGAGTAACTTAACTGACTTATAATAAGACTGAATTTTCCCTAGATCTTGTGTCCTCCAGTCTGCTACGAGGGAAGATTGAGGGAAGAAGATTTATCAGCTTGGGAATGTCAGCTGGTATACAAAACTAATTACATTTATCCAGATCGCAAAACTGATGGATAAATTAACGAAGCTGAGTCATATTTCATGTCTGTAATAATCTACAGTTTTCATACTGCAGTAGTTCGGTGTGTGAGAATATTGTTATATTCAGCGTTAATGACTCGGGTATACACGTTTTATAGACGCGGATTACCACGTGCAGACCCACTGACTTTCTGTAGCTTCGTATGATCTGCGTGAGAAATCAAGATGGAAGCAAGGAACCATCTCGCTCATGATCGACATTATAGTTTCCTCTCCTAAGGCGTGAAGTATCTTAAAATTAATCTTTTGTTTCGAATGACTACTTGCATTTATAACAATATTAACAACATTCACGACCACTCCTCATTCATATCTTTCCTTACATATGCGTATTCATGGAAACAGATCGATGAGAAAAGGGAGTCCAAGAGAAACACCTCAGCAGAAACCCACCGCTGCTGAGCACTGAGTGAACCACCTCACTGGAGCAAAATAAAGCCATTTGCACACATAGACAAGATCAATATGGCTCGACCACAAGTCCACAACACACCGCCCTGCGTCACCCCGGCCGGCCAGCCAGCCTATTCCAGCCCAGTCCAACCAGCAGCCAGTAGTACCGCTCTACTCTCCACATTCACTCTTTCACTCACTCACTTAGTTCCTAGAAAACTTAAGTATTTCTTTAACTCGAGCATCATTTCCCTAATAATCAACTTTGCTCCTCGCAGACCAGAAAATATCTACCAACACCTTGTTTTGCCGTCGTGTTCATCCCTTGTTACCGTCTCAAGCAGCGTCCCTCAACATCGTCCCCCTAAGCGTTATGACAATGGCTTCTACACACGATCAAGCGAGGAGGAGGAGGAGGAGGAGGAGGAGGAGGAGGAGGAGGAGGAGGAGAGTACTATGTGAAAGAAGAGGAGGAGAACGAAGAGGAAAGAGATGGAACCAGAGAAGGAAGAGACGAAAACGAAAGGAAACTGAAGAGAGTAAAAGGAAAAATGAGTATCGAACAGATTTTGAAAAGCTCAATAGTACTAGCTATAGTAGTAGTAGTAATAGTAGTAGTAGTAGAAATAGTAGTAGTAGTAGTAGTAGTAGTAGTAGTAGTAGTAGTAGTAGTAGTAGTAGTGGTGGTAGTGGTAGTAGTAGCAGTAGTAACAACAGTAGTAGTAGTTTTCTCATGGCTATTTTTTCCATTAATACCGTGAAAACGGTCTTCAGTCTTTCCATTCCTAATAACTTCTAGGACCTTGTGAATATTTAAAAAAGTTGAGACACTAAGATATATAAAAATACGGACCTTAAACGGAGATAATGATAATGATGACTGAAATTTCCTTCCTGACTTCCTCTCTCAACATTTTCCACAACAATGTTCCTTGAAATCTTTGCGGCTTACTCAATGTGGACCCTTTTAACCTGTGCTGGAGAGTGATTCTCTTATAGAAACTTACGCACTGATTTACTTGTGGGATATGGAGACAGGACTGACAGTTCCCTTTGTAAAGATTCTGTTGATCTTTGCCGCGCAAGCATGATAAAGTTTAGATGTCCATGCACGATAAAGATAATGTGATGCAAATGAAAATGTAACTTTCTACATTTTCTAAACGTTTAGTTAATATATATATATATATATATATATATATATATATATATATATATATATATATATATATATATATATATATGTGTGTGTGTGTGTGTGTGTGTGTGTGTGTGTGTGTGTGTGTGTGTGTGTGTGTGTGTGTGTGTGTGAGAGAGAGAGAGAGAGAGAGAGACGTGTCGCTCATTCTCTCTCTCTCTCTCTCTCTCTCTCTCTCTCTCTCTCTCTCTCTCTCTCTCTCACCAAAGTTATTTCATATTTCATTCTTCATGTCCCACCGAGGGCCTAACAAAGGCGAGGGAGTGGAGGTGTGGAGGGCGGGCAAGTGGAGGTAGGAAGAGAATGGAGGTAGAAAGAGGCAGGTTACGGGGAAAAGAGGAGGCAAGAGGTTATGAAAATATGCAAGCTGAGCAGGAGGGAAGGAAGAAGGGACGGGGGCCTAGTGAGGCAGGAGTGGTGATGGCGTTAGGGATGGGGGAAAGGGATAGCGTAGTGAAGAAGTTGGTGGTGGTGGTGGTGGTGTTCCGTGTGGGGCTGCTGGTGACCTTGTTCCTTGGTGGGGGTCGCCATACTATCCCCCACCCCTCCCTGCCCCCTGCTCCCCTACTCCCATCCCCACACCCCTCATCAGTACGTAACATGCATAATCACGCTTATTTTGTCTCTCTCCCCCCCATGGCCTTGGGGATGGAGGGAGGAAGGTGGAGAGGACCTGGCCACGCCGAAGTCTCCTTAGTCTGCAGTGTCCCCCAGCGGGTGGGTACGCGGAGACGCAGGGGTTGGGCTGGGTGGGGCGGGGTTGAGCGGGGCGGGCTGGGGCGGGGCAGGCGGGGTATAGGCGAGGGTGTGTGCATCCCAACATTCTTCTCCGTCACCACAGTCACCTTTCTCATCCACAACACCATCGCCACTCATCGGTACTGTCGTTCTTTAGTTCTTCCTTCACCACACTATTCCCCGTTGCACTACCACCACTACCACCATCATCATCAGCACTATCTCCACCATGGATACTCGTTCACCTGCCAGTCACCGTCTATACCTTTCCTCCTCCCCGCCACCTGTGCTGTCATCACCACACCGGCAGTGTTGCTCTGTCTGTCTGGTTTTCACGTTAGATCACCTTTATATCCACAGGAGGACTGTCTCCTATCGCCCTACGCCTCGTGCCCAGTAATGTCCACTGACTCCACGTAATCAATCGAAGTGCAAGGAAAAGGAAGGTTGCTCCTTCCCAAGAGATCCTTCCTATTTAACATCTCAGTCTGTGGTTCTCTTCATTCTTCCTCACCCTTGACGAAAACCACCGTCCACCTCTCCCTTAGCCACAGCAGCCTCTCACCTCCCAGCCCAGCTTGAATCTGCCCTCCCGACACACCCTCCTGCTCCTCCCACTACTAAAGTGTCATCTAACTCATTTGTGTATGGCACTGTTATGTAAATATAAAAAGGACCACAGCTTTCCAACTGTGTGTGTGTGTGTGTGTGTGTGTGTGTGTGTGTGTGTGTGTGTGTGTGTGTGTGTGTGTGTGTGTGTGTGTGTGTGTGTGTGTGTGTGTGTGTGTGTGTGTGTGTGTGTGTGTGTGTGTGTCGCAATGGACTGCTGGACTCTCAGTCTGACCTGTTATTAAACCAGTCATGACCTTGAACAGGATAAGGGTCAGGGGAAGTGAAAAGCAGGAGAGAGAGAGAGAGAGAGAGAGAGAGAGGTGGGGTGGGAGGGGCGTAGGTATAAAGGAACATTGGTGTGACCTTCTCTCAACCACTCACGACTGGGTGGCGGGGCATTGGCTGGTCCGCCGCATGCTGAGGCCACGGGAAGCGGAGTTGAGGTGACATTTACGGCTTGGTGCACACCATGACGCAACAACAATGTCAAGACCAGACTTCAGGATTTCGCAGGATGGCTCGCCGTGCGTCGCGACCCGCCGAGGGGATAAAGAGTAAGGTTTCAAAAATGTTTGGGATTGAAATCTTTACTTGCTCTGATACATGTTAATATGTTGATATATTGATAGACATCTCAAACTGTTGGCCAGCTGATAGAAGATAAAGTTGAAAGTATTTGATCTGAACTGTTCCTTCACACTCATATTTCCGCAGGGAGCTGAACTTCTACCAATACTGCAATAGCTATTATACCATCACTGGTCTATCTGTAAGTCACAAGACGCATCGCCGCCACCAATACAGGTTCCTGTCCGACGCCGCAGCCGTTACCGCCAAGACGAGTCCAGACCCCACCACCTACTGGAGCACTAAATCCTCCTCCACCGCCATCATCAAAATTACCCCTCCACTACCAACATCACACCTATCACCACCAATACCACCACAGTAACAACGATCCGCTGCCGCCGCTGCCGCCGCCCCATTACCACGGGTCCTCCCAAATAACAGGTGTGCACCAGAGTCCGGCCAGGTAATTTACACCTTCCTAAACACTCTATCATTTACTTACAATAATATATAATTTTTCCCGGGAGCAGTGTAATTTCTCACTTTGCATGATACTGAAGCGAACGCCGCACCGTACCGCCTTCCTCCTGCAGCGGGAGGAGTGGCTGACACGGCTATACGCCAGCAGGAAGGCACGGCGGCGGGGCGCGACTCTTGGACGGCCATTGTAGATAAGACCATGTAGAGGAAAAGGTATGGAAACTCTAGGGCTGATGATGGAATATAAATGGAAATATGGAAGCTGGGTGTGGATGAAATGGTGTGAAGTGTGGATGGACGTGGGCAGGCGCGGATGGAACAGTGTGGAAGCAGAGTGTGGATGGGACAGGGGTGTGTGGATGAAACAAGGAAGAAAGGGTGTAGATGAAACAGTGGGCTAGAGGGTTTGGTGAAAGTGCGAAACTTGAGTGTGGATGAAACAGTAAAGGAGTAAAGGATGCGGATGTAGTAGTATGGAGACATGAAATGTGAGTGGAAAATTTTGGAGGAGTGTGGATGAAACAGGATAAACATGGCGTGGCGACTGGAAGCAAAAGCGTGATGGTGGATGCAAGATTGCCAAATTTTTAACGCAAATATCAACAAAACTTTTCCTTATCTTGGTAGAAAAAAAGGAAGAAGTCCACACTACAATACATCTACTTACGCAATAATAACAATAGTAGTGAAAATAATAAAAAAAAAAAATAATAATAATAATAATAATGATAATAATAATAATAATAAAAGAGAAAGAGAGAGAGAGAGAGAGAGAGAGAGAGAGAGAGAGGAGTTTTAAAGCAAAATATTTATCTGCAAATAACTCCCAATGAACTGAAATAACGGACGGTATGCGATTTATTAAAAATTCACATACATTCAATTTTCTTCCTCACAGTCCTTGCCTGAGACCA
>NC_059297.1:21089189-21111689 GCF_017591435.1 Portunus trituberculatus
TTTCAAAGGTACTGCAAATTTACTTCAACTCTTACTTAAACCAATATTTGATCGCAAAATACCAAATTATTTCTATTCAGATAAGCCGGCACTTAGTAATTATATAAGGGTTTCAGCAGAAATACAAAGTCAGTTTGCTGTTGTTCTTTTCAAAGCAACAAAACAAGAGGGAAGTATGTCGACCGATCAGCCAGCGAGTGTCAATTAGTGCGGTACTACGCTGCCCGCGAGCTGAGATGGTAACATTTCTGTGACGGACTTGGAACAAAACAGAGGATTGGAAAAGTTCATATTCCTACTACAGAGGATTAAAAGTCATCTGATGCTCACACAATAATGGTAAATACCGGACCAATTACTAATAGTAAGGCAATGAGGAACTTAATACAAGAAATATACATGAGAAGAATTCGCATTACTATTATTCAAAACCAGAAAAAAACGACATAAAGGAATGAATACCTATCAGTACACATTCACATCAAAGGCAATACAGACTTAAACTCTAACTTTATCCATATGTAGAGAGGAAGTCAGAATCATGACTACATAGTAACTGTAGTCTTTATACAAAGCTCTGGTTCTTCACACAAATTACGATTTACCTAAACGATTTTCAAAGAGTGCTGGATTCCGACCATGCGGAACCCTATTATCATTATCATTTTATGATAATTGTTATCATTATTACCATCATTATTAAATATTGTTATTATTATCATCGCTATTGTGTACACATGAGAATCCAAATATTGGAAAATGGTAAAAGACACACCTAGAAGGAAAGTAAAGTAGTTCGTATCTTGAAAAATAGTATTCTCCAAGATATCCTCCATTGCTGGTTTCATTTTTCCATTGATCAATATTATTACCATTGTTATTATCATTATTATCTTTAGTGTCGTATTAATTCATCTTTATCACTACTGCTGCTGCTGCAGCTACTATTACTTGTTGTACTGTCAATTCTACAAATGGTACTGCTATTACTGCTAATGCAGCTACTTCTACTTGATCAATAAAATTTTTGTAACTGGTTATAAATCAAATCACGCGTAAACTTACCACAGCTGCATGCCACAACAATTACCACCGCGTCGCAACACGGGGGGAATTACCGCACGTGATGAGGCATGTAATTGGGAAGGGGAGGACACACTAACATGACTAATGATGATGATGATGATGATGATAATAATAATAATAATAATAATAATAATAATAATAATAATAATAATAATATTAATAATGATGATAGTATCAACAAGAATAACAATCATCCGATGGTCAGGCATGCATCGGCCAGACAGGTTGAAGCTTGTTCTTGTGATGCTGGGGGGGGGTTAATGGAAGCCAAGCCTTCTGTGTGTGTTCCGTCTTACCTGGAGGATGGCTGGAAGCGCGGGACAAGGCAGCCACGCCCACCAACACCCACGAGTCTGAAACAATAGAGCCACAATAGTACCGAACATTTTATATACCTCAGCACTGTCACTACATTTCCACAGACTTCTACCAAACGCTGGGTATCGTGTTACTCTCTTGGGAGGAAGTATGCGGGAGATCGGCACATGTTTGTTTGGTGAATACAATTATCATGTCATTGTGTGTTTGGTCCTGTTCGCGGCACGACAGAGCAGGGACAAAATAGGTAGAGGAGAGAGTCGTGGCGCTGGATTGCCGACTAGCCAGGTTGGGTTGCTGCCGTTGCTGCTGCGGCCGCCGCCGCCGCCCCGGGATATGCGTCGGGGCGGCCGGCCAGGAATAATGAATTGCACCAGCCTGCATACCTGATCGCTGCATAATTAATGAGGTCCCGTGAAACCCAATACCCAGCGGGGACAGCCTGTGGCCCTCTTTGACCCTAACTCCCGGATTGCAAGCGCTCATAAAAGAATGTATCATGATCTAATACTTTATTCTAAATTACAAAGATGCATTGATACGACATGACCTTCTTGATGAAAAACAAAAGACGTCACAGAAAACGGCCATGAACAAAGGACTGTGGAGGTGGTAGTGGTGTTGGTGGAGATGGCATGTTGGCCGTGACGTCACAAACACGCACATGTCGACACTGAGAGCAGAAGAGGAGCACATTGCGTTATCTCATTATTACTTCAAAATGAATCGCGCCTTGTCCATCCCAGAAAGCAACCATTTTGAAATAATCCCGCGAGATGGTAAAGGCTTCTCCAAGGCTGTTACCTGTTTGCAGAGTGAGTGAAGAGTCCGAAGAGATATCAACAGGTAGCACAACACATTTCCCTCATCGTGATAAACCTTCAGATGCTACACAGGTTAAATTCAGAGAGCTAACTTCTATTGAGTATTCAGAATGTTTGACAACTAAATTCTGAGGCACTAAGCAAAAGAGAGTTGGTGTGGCTGACATGTGAGAAGCGAAAGTCTGTGGGAAGGTCTGAAACAAAGAGTCAACTTTATTCAGGTATCCAGTTACAGCGAGGAGCGGCGTGCAGGGAGCGTGTAGGTCATGAATAATCAGAGGTTATTCATTCTAAGGGGGAAAGAGCGTGCTGGCTGAGTGAGAAAAGGTTGAGCTGAGAAAAGGTTGGTCTGAAAAAGCAATTGGTCTCTATTGCGACAGAGTACAAAGCTGGATGACGAGTGTTAGAATGGTGGCATGGGCAGCAGTGTTACAGGACAATGAAGGTACTGGTTTCCACGATGACTGAATGCACTTTATTGCGATATGAACTTGAAATGGAAGTAATGAAAAGGATAAATGTTTCCCTTCGCAACTAATATAAAAGAAAAAATAGACGGTTGAGTGGAAAAAAAAATTAGGTCTGACTATCAGATAAACTTTCCTTATCCACGTACAGTGGATTTGTAAGGAACAAACGTTAGTACTGGGAAGCATGAAACAAGCAGTTACTTTCCCAGGCAGGAATGTCTACGGGACGACTCGCTGATCAAAACCCGTGGCAAGGTTTCTTCAGACTCGCTCGTCGGGATGACGGAGCAAGGAAAGAAGGACGACGACTTGACGCTCAGAGAGTCTAGCAGCATTCTTTACCTCAGACGCAGAGAGTGACGCCTGTCTAGCTACTTAAAAAGAAATCAAGAACAAGGTTGTGCAATGCTTCGAACATTGAGACATTAAAAGATGTTATTATCTTGAGTAAGGAGAAAATCTGCGGCAATGATGGGCTCTTTCTGTCAGAGAGAGAGAGAGAGAGAGAGAGAGAGAGAGAGAGAGAGAGAGAGAGAGAGGAGCCACGCATACATCAAATACTAAATCAGGTAACATGCGACGAAAACGGGCTGCTGGTGTAACTGGAGCCTGACACCGCGACGAGCGGGCGGGTGAGGAGTGGCGAGCTCAATTAGGTATCATTATCCTGATGGCACTCTCGTTCACATTTCCTAACAATGACTAATGAACGTTGCTTTGCCTTCAGCCCCAGATGGACTTTGGTGAGATGATGCAAGTAAGTTAAGTCATCAGCCGACGGCAAGGTGTGTTACAGACTGGGAAGTAGTGTTCTAGGTTTTGGGTGGGTAAATGTTAATGACAGGATGAATGCTGCATGGTAGAGGATGAGTGTTGTAGATTGGAAATGAGTGTTGCAAGCTGAGGATTAATGTTACAGACTGAGGAGTATTGCAGACTGTTGATAAGCATTTCAGGCTAAAAATTAACATTTCAGGTTGTGGTAACTGTTACAGGCTGAGAATGAGAGTTCTAGGCTGTGAGTAACCGCTACAGGCTGCATGGAAATGAGTGTTGCAGGCTTTGGATGATTGTTATAAGCTAAGGACAAATGTTGCAAACTATTGAGGAGTGTTGCAAGCTAGGATGAGTATTGCAGGTTAGCAAGAAGTGCCACTTGATGGTAAGTTGCAGTTGAAAAATAAGTGCTGCATGCTAGAGCTAAGCGTTACAGGCTGTGGGAGAGTATCAAGGAGAAGCTTGATCTAACTTCTGTTGATATGAGCAGTGTTACAAGTTCATTCGTTTATGGTCAATGTCAGTATCAATGTTACAAAAGTAAAGTCTTGTATGGACGTACAAGACAAAGAAAGCTTAAAAAAAAAAAACCTAGCAGAAAATTTATGTAAAGCTGAGCTGTGCACCACGCTCACCAATCCAAGACGGTTATGGACTTCGCAGCCAAGCAAGGGATGGTGGAACTTATACCCCAGCGTGTGGCGGCCGAGATGTTAAATCACCTACTATAGTGACCACAGGGGGCAGCAACTGGTTTCTGACGAGAATCTAGGGTGAGCCCGGCTTGGGATCGGACAGACGACGGCAACATTGTATGGGTGGCGGACAATGGGATACTTTAATTCTAGCATCCATCTCGGCGTGATCCTTACCTCCGTCAGTGACAACTTCAAAATATTACAGAAAACTAATTGAAAACTTGAGCATTAATTTCCTTAGAGGACAAGAGTGCCGTGGAATGTAGCTACGATATACACGAACCTTTGTAAGAGGATCATCGAACGAAAGGACTTGACTCCTGCACCCACTACGGGCCTCCCTCTGAAGTGTTCTGAAGTGGGCAGGACGTGAAGTGGTGGACGTGTTACCTGCTCCTCGCCTTCGCCCCCCGCCGACATAGAACGCGGTTGGGATTAATCGCACTCTGCACTGACCTATCACCTGACACAGCCTAACTCCTCACGATGACCTGACCTCGGCCTCACACATCATCGGTCTAAGGTAATACGAACAATACTTACGAGTAGCGAGAAGGTAGAGCGGGGCAGGCTGGGAGCGGCAAAGGTTCCCGCCTAGTCACTGGGGGTCACAGCCTCGGACTGCCGCTCGCTTGCTTCCCTCACTCTCTCACCTCCATCCAAGACCCGACCCCATCTAGCGGCCGCTCCGTGCACTAGCCTGTCACCGCCTCCCTCATTATCCTCTCGCACAATTATAGCTGGAAACTGAGTATCCGGAACTGATCGTGACTTACCCTAATACTAGCTCCTGTCGATGAATATGTGAGAAAAGTGGAATAATCGTGTGGAAATGTGAGAGGTGAGAGTGGGAGGGCGCGCAGGCTGGGGGCGGTGGGCGGGCCGCGACTCTCCGGCGTCCGCCCACTCTTCGCTCCCCGACACAAGCGGACTGCAACCCACCTGCCACGGCTCAAGTGAAAATTACGTCCACTTTCATCTGCATCTAAACACACATGGATGAAAAAGAAATCACAATTACAAGGAATAAAAGATCAATTACATGAGACTGGGGAATGACTATCTTTATCAGGTCCCCGCGATGACTTGTTATCTTTATCAACTCTTATTATTCGATTATCTCTTCAGTTATGAGTCACATTAGGCCAGCACTGTGGGAGTACCGGGCAGGTGAATCACCCATCACGCACACCACACCTCAACACATCTCACCGCTCTTTGCCGCGGTGCCGACACTCGCCACCGCCGCTGTCCCACTAGCTGCACTACATTCCTTAGTGTACTTTGCTTACTGTAGAAATTGCGAATTACCTATGTGAATTTTACCACAATATTCTTTGGGAAGGAGTTGAGATGTTCGGGATGTCTCCTAAAAGAAGTGAATAAGAGGGAATATTGCACGAATCTTCCTTGGTACACGTCACTTTATTTGACCACATACTATAGAGGCCCTTATTTTGCAACGCTTTGGGCTCTCGTAAGAATATTCCAAAGTATATAGTTATGATCTACCGAGTTTTCACGGATGCTTTTTTTTTTTCGATTCCATTCATGGGAAAGACTGTTTGTCAAGCTATTAGAATCAAGGAATAACTTGAAAAACTTAAATACTGAACCTTGTTACATGCAGTCGAGATAAAGCTCTGAGATGTTAAAGACTACTTGCCTGAACTACAAGAAGTGAGGTACTGGACGCTATCGTGGCTTTCTTACAATGGGGTGGAATGCATCTACCTAATTTCTGATTTTTCATTATATGATATATGTATTAGCGAGTGGTAGTTCTTGTTTATCTAATAACTCGACAGTAACCACATATATGGGACGAGTTTATAATGATATGTATTGCATCCATGGTATCCGATGCGCTCCACCTTGCCACCCTTTCATGATAAAAGAACGAAGGAAATAAAACAAGCTGCATGAAGTAAGTAGGCCTGCACATGACACTTCCCGCATACCGAACTATCATTCCTATCCATGACTTATCTAATTCTTTTAAAGTTCCTTATTGACTCGGCACTCATAACCTGATTCTTGAGAGTATTAGTCAGTCATGTAGCTATATACTCGTGGTCAGAAATCGAGTAACTCTGTTTTCACTTGTAGTGTTTGATGCTTTCTTCCGATCCGAGGTGCCTTGATCTGTTCAGAATCCATGAACTTAAGATTTTGTAAAAGACAGCAATGAAAGTGAGACCAGAAAATCATCGGACTTCTAACTACGACATAATATCAAAAAAACAATTCCTTTCTTCTTTCAACACCACCAACACTAGTATATCATCATTTCATAATTCTATGAGACTGACCTGTTGACGTGAGGAAAAAGTGCGAAATAACTGACAAAAAAAGATGTCACTGTCAACAGTATTCCGACGAAGGAGATGTCAATAACGCTCCTTAAACGCTCCTTGCTTTTACTGTTGGGAATCTTGTGCAGCTTGCATTCGTTAACAGGTCTCGCAAAAAGTTGCTGATTCAGCGCTGTTCTCTGGAGGCGTAGCAATATACAAAGTAAAAAACGAGGTATAGTGAATAGTGACACTTAAAGGCAATATTTACTAAATCTACAAAAACGAAGGATAGTGAATACTAACACTTACAAAATAATCCATGTTGAAGTTGAACGACAACGTGTATAATCATAGTGAGAAGTCGAGCAACATTATCACGTTCCCTTCCGCTGTGTGTAAGAGTTTTCCCTCGGTCTTCAGTTTTCTGATCTGCTGAGAATCTATCAATTACCAGATTTTGTGAGGAAATCGTCAGCAAATGATAAGAGTGACAGAAAATACAAAACAGTGGGAGTAGTAGAGAAGGTTAGTCGACTTTTTACCACTACTTGCACCAAGGTGCTTCATCTTAAATGCTTTGAGTTTCCAAGACTGGTTTTCAAAGGCTATAAATACATGATCAGACAGTATTCATGCATGTTTCTCTTATCAATGGTGTAGAATCTTCATTAGAAATTATTAATAGAATCACAGAAACATACTTAATAACTTTGCCTAAAGTCTGTTAAGAATAGCTAACATATAAGACGTTAAACGTTTAACAATATTAACCTGAGCGCAATGCTTTAGATGTACTCACTATTTACTAGCTGTCTCTTTAGAGTTACGTCAAACACAGTGCAAATTGATGCACGAGATTACACTATTTCCGGCTTCTGCTATATAAAGCACAATGCCACAGAAGTATTGAAAATTTATACTTTTTTTCGAGTTACCAGTGTAGCGTAAGTCGGCCATTGATTCCGAGGTCTCCTAAAACCGTATGGGGAGAGTCGCCGTGTTTTAGCCTTGGTCTGGGTACGCCAGTGGGGGTGTCATGTTGTTTGGCGACGCACCAGATCCGCAGACACAGAGGAATCATAATGTGGCGTGGCCGTTCCTGATGGTAATACATTCCAGAACGAGGAGGAGGAGGAAGAGGAGGATGCGGCTGTGATAGCAGTGGTGTGATGGTGGTGTTGGTGGTGGTAGAAGATGAGGAGAAGGGAAGGGGAGGGAGAGAGTCAGAGGAGGAGGAGGAAGCGGAGGGAGAACGAGGAGGTCGGAGAGGAGATGGAGGGCAGGGTGAAGGTGGAGGAGGGACGAGAACCTGTTTGGAGCGCTGGTGATCACGGTCCATTCTTGGCCTCAGTGTTGGCCTCCGTGACCACCACCCGCTACACACAGGCCACAGCCACACGCACACATGCCCACATACAAACAATACTCAAGCGAACACAATGAATCACCGACACAATTATGCAAACACACACACACACACACACACACACACACACACACACACACACACACACACACACACACACACACACACACACACACACACACACACACACACACACACACACACACACACACACACACACACACACACACACACACACACACACACACACACACACACACACACACACACAGGGAGTAAGTCGTAACAACACATTAACACAAGACAAGATATCACTTCTATTACTCAGAGTGACGGCGATGGTGGTTAGCGTGACACTTAGAGGAGCAGACTAGCTTTGCATATTGTAGAGTACATGAGTGACTTGAACGGCAAGGCGAACAAAAAAAAGATACACTGTGAGTCATCGGCTGTGGTCTGTCCTCGACTTGCACGGTTCTGTGTTGTCTATCAGTCTCCAGTAGTTACTCAATGTTTGGGTGAGTCTGTCCAGATACTCGTCCGATCTCGTCCATCACGCTCGATTTTGTTGAGTCACTTTACGGTAGCTACACATGCAAGCAAACGGGAAATGAGCTGCGTTAAAAGGGGAGGATGTGGCGACGCTGTGTTTGAAGGAGTGGTATTATGATGGCTGAGGTGTGTTGGTAATAGCGCTGCGGAAAAAACGAAGGACGCAATCGGCAGCTGGGAGGTAAACTTGAGATGAATTCTGAGGGATTTATGGTCCAGTGGACAAGTGTGTGCAGCGCGGCAGGTTAGCGCTGATTTGTGTCAGTGTTGTGACAAGTGACTGCAATCAGAACCTGTATATCAGAGTTCGCGGTTCCCTCCAGCGGTCATCCCCATGAAAACATTCTAACTCTAAATCTGGTTGACAAAAAAGGCCAGTTACCAGACGCACACCTCACAGCTAAATCATGTTGGCGTGTCTGCGATTCAGGTATGCTAATGAGGCGGTCAGGTGAGCTTTACCTGATCATTTTTTAATCTGCCGCTCACTGTGTTCTTGTAATTTGCGTGTTAGTAAACAAGTGGTTCAGGCCATTAAGGAACCTGTCTCCTGGAAGGTAATTAACAGCCATCATGACGTAATCACTCACCTTTTTCTGTTCTGTCCCAATCATGGTTTACCTCGGCCTTTTTTCCTTCGCCCCTTGGGGGAGAGAAGAGGGCCGCGGGAGGCTGCTTGTGGCCGTAACTCCGAGGCGTCCGCCACGCCTCTCATCCGGGTCTACTTTTTTTTTCCAATAACATGTGTGTGTGTGTGTGTGTGTGTGTGTGTGTGTGTGTGTGTGTGTGTGTCTTTGGTAGGGGAGGAGGAATAAAAAAGAAATATCTTCGTAATTTTATATACCTTTACCATTTTTCGGTGAAGGTAGACCGCGCTTTCCATCTGAAGAAAATAATTACTTCCCCTCCATGCACGAGTTCAGACTGTTCCCGAACTGATGTAAAACAGACATGCAAATGAAATTAAATTTTAGCAATCTTTCTCGTGCATCATAAAACACAATCTCTCTCTCTCTCTCTCTCTCTCTCTCTCTCTCTCTCTCTCTCTCTCTCTCTCTCTCTCTCTCTCTCTCTCTCTCTCTCTCTCTATATATATATATATATATATATATATATATATATATATATATATATATATATATATATATATATATATATATATATATATATATATATATATATATATATATATATATATGTGTGTGTGTGTGTGTGTGTGTGTGTGTGTGTCTAGCTATCTCTTTTCCTCTCTAACGTGATGCTATGTGAATGGTTATTACAAAACAAAGCAAAATCAAGACGCTTTTCACTTACGGCAGTTACCGTTGACTCTTCAAAGACATTCAGAGTTTCATGCAGCTCAGTTTGAAAAATCTGAAGATGATTGTAGAGCCCAGTTCTTCTCTTTTTTGTTCCACCATACACACGTACTGTCACGTGTGGAGGCTATTGCTTAGAGACACACTCCCGTACATTATATGCCCAGATGCACTGACGCACATTCACCAAAATATTTGTGTTGGCGTCAGTGAAGAGACGCATACACACAATGCCGCCTCGTCTAGGGTGCTGCTGAACTCCCAGAGTCAACACATCATGAGGTCAGCGTCCGAGGCCCAAGGGCGGCGAGGGTGGGGGCGCTGGAGGCCGCTTGATATACAATAGACCTGACATTCCTTGTCTCATCCCCATGTCACCGCTCATTCAGAGAAAGCGGTTCATGCAACACGGTTCGAATCGTCCACGCAACACAAGGCAAATAATTCACATAATAAGCAAATCAGTAAACACGAGAGAGGACAAACAACTCATGCAATTTAGAAGAGGTGATTCATACAAAGCTGAACAGGCTAAAAAAAACAGATGACAACCCAAATGGTTTGCAATACAATAAGTAAAACAAAAATGAATATAAGTAGTGCATGTAATACAAAATGTCTGAGCAACACAGGTCATGAATTTAACGAGACAAGTGGTTGGACGGGGAGCAAGTTTTTAACGCAATACATGAGGTTCGTTAATAACACAAGCAGCCCGAGGAAGATGGTGCGATTCATGCAACGTAGTTAAAAGTCCATTGACACACCGCACTCCCTTCCTTTGTGCTTAGAGATTTACCTCAGCCGAATCTACTAAAAATTTATTACTTGTCAGGTTGGAGACTTAAGAAGAAAATCTCAAAACAGTGACAGAAAACAGGCAAGTTATTGACATTTAACTTTGCCCATAATAATGAATGCAAGTTAACTTCTAAAAGGGATGACTTCAATAAACAATCTCAAGTCCCCTGAGACACTAAAAATCTATTTCAACAGTCATGTTTTATATAAGAGAAGGGTTAGTAGATCAAAGCCGTGCATGTAAGAAAACACAAAGCAGTGAGCAGGTTACTCGACTTTTGACTATGACCATAACGATGATTAGAAGTCAAGTTCCAAAATGGGTGACTAGCAAAATCCAATCAAAACACCTTCACGTTTCACGAAGACTTCCTTGTCCTACAAGGAACTGAACAAATGGTAACTGGACATCATCTTCCCACAGAAAAAGCAACCAGTGTCCTGACGACCCATTGATGTATCCTGGAGATGTCTGGTGGCCGTTACCACAACAATGAATTAATTCATGACGAAAGTAAAGCTTTATGTTGAGTATGACAACTTTTCATCCCTTTCAATGATTATTCAAGTACTTAGCGAGGCTTTTGAAATATGATTTAGACTTGAAAGATATAGAAGCAACATAGAGACTCGCTAAGTCGTTTGTTTTTCATAGTGAATAATGAATTGAACTTTTCTTTGCAATTTTTCTTTTACTTCTCACCACTCAAGAAGTTTTAAAAATTTCCAAAGTTTCGAGGAATTTTAATGCATCGTAGAGACTTTTGCGGAGTAAGAGAATTATAAAGTCGTAATCAACCGCAAATTCAGTTCCTCTGGGAAGAAGGAAGAAAGATATCAAGTCAAAAAAGAGAGAGAGAGGAAGAGAATTTTAAAGATCACCAAGTTTATTGATCTCATTTGTCTGTCTGTGTTCTTATCTTAAAACTCTTAAGGTTTTCATGAAACTATTTTCAAAGACCACAGAGATATAAGTCAAGTTTTTATGAGTGGGTGTTTTTTTTTTCCAACTAATGATGCAGAATTCTTAATAAACTGTCACTAGAATCATGAAAACAACTCTGAACACTTATTGATTTCCAGCAGCTCCCTCCAGTTAAAAGTAATCCAGATACGTGTAAGACACTGAGATATTCAAGAATTTCCTCTTTCATCACTACAAATATAATAAGGCAAAGTCTTAATGATATATATAATTATATATATATATATATATATATATATATATATATATATATATATATATATATATATATATATATATATATATATATGTTTTTTTGTTTTTTTATCAACAGAGAAGCAGTCAAGGGACTAATTTTTTTTCAATAGTCCATTGTGACGCTGGAGTTTTAATTGACGGCAGAACGACACATGAAACTTGACACGTCACGAAAATTCCGCTGATAGTCTTTTTCGTACTGAAAAGGCACGACTCAGTGTGGATATATATATATATATATATATATATATATATATATATATATATATATATATATATATATATATATATATATATATATATATATATATATATATCAAAGAAATATGTAAAATGAATTCAAAATAAAGTAGTGTAAGAAACATACAAAATGAATTTAAGATAATATAGATATTATAGACGAAGGTTATGTAGAAAATCAACTTAACTCAGAAGGGATGCCAAACGCAGACGAAAGAAATATAGCGAATAAATCTAAAACTTGTACTGATGAAGTTTTGTTTGTGATGAACACGATTCCACGTAATGATCCAGAGATAGTACCAAATAAAGAACAAAGGAATAAAGGAAATGTAAATATTCCTTCTTGATAATGTTGTGACATCATATAAGCACGTCAGATTATGTTATGTATGAGTATGAAATACCTCACCAAGCACTTCCCTGCGTTCCTTATTGGTAAAAATTGACATCTTCTTCTTCTTCTTCTTCTTCTTCTTCTTCTTTTTCTTCATCTTTCCTTTCTTCCTTTTATTTCTTTCGTTCTCTACTTCTTTTTCTTTCTTTCTTTTCTTTCTTTTCTCTTTTAAAGCGCGAAGATCAACCAAGAACACAATAGTGAAGAGAAATGAAAAAAGAGCTTAGTTGTGGCTTAAAAGGTGAAAGAAAAGTAAAGAAAAAAAAAAAAAGAAAACTGAAACCTAAGCCCAGTGTACTTAAACGTTTCGATACTCCTCCACTCAAAACGCAACCCACAACAATGCTGACTTCTAGATAGCGATCCCCACAGCAAATCTTTACCACATGCAAGTCAACTGAAGATGAATTTGTACAGGAAAGATGCACTGCTGTCTTATTGTCATCCCTGTAATTCTAATAAACTCACCATCTCTCTCTCTCTCTCTCTCTCTCTCTCTCTCTCTCTCTCTCTCTCTCTCTGGAAGGCCTCTCTACCATATCCCGTCGATATTCATGTGTGCAGTGGATGCTTGAGGTTGTTGCGGTGTGATGGAGCACGCTGGTGGATGGCTGGGTGGATGAATGACTGGATGGCGGTGGTTGGATGGAGGCTGGAAGACATGAATACAAGGACCGACATGGTTACCTGCTCCTTCTTCCCGTCACTCGCTGCTCCTCTTCCTTGAGTCTTCTACGTAAGCAACCTCTCTCTCTCTCTCTCTCTCTCTCTCTCTCTCTCTCTCTCTCTCTCTTCCATAACACTTCATTTGATCGAAAAATAAAGAAGGGCAAAGTATTTACAACGTTCTATATTTTATTTTCGAGTATAAACTGTACCTTCGATCGTAAAATGACAACAGCGGCGATTATTTTCTGTGATCTATTTAAGCCCTTGGGTAGCACCGCATTAAGTTAATATATAAATATGGAAAATTGCTGGCGGCTCCTCAAGATTCACCTCAGGACTGGTTTTTGACGCCGCCTTCCCCCCGACCATGTTGGCGGGACGGGCGGCCGGGCGGACGGGCGGCCTGCACCACCACCACCACCACTACTACCACCACCTGCACCGCCTGCCCCAGCTCAGCTCAGCCTGTCCTGTCCTCCCTTCTCACCACCTTCAGGCCGACTTGCCGCCACACACACACACACACACACACACACACAGGGAACTGTTGCATCATGACCGGCTGGTTGATTTTGCATAAGATCATGTGAAGTCCATTTTAAGAGATGAGGCCTGTCAGACGGCGGTGATGACGAGGCAGTGAAGGCAGCGAGGAGGGAGATTAAGAGTATCCTGCGGGTAGGAGCTTGGGTCTGGTAACACTGGCCTGTTCTGGTGATGATGGTGATATTATAGTGGCGGTGGTGATGCTTATGGTAGTGAATGTGGTGATAGTGGTGATTGTGGTAGTGGCGGTAGTTTCCGGAATGATAATTGAGCTGATAGTGGTGAGGCGAAGGGTGTCGTTGTCTAGTGATACTGATGTTGATCACAGCACATTAACACACAACACGCACGCACACTGCTAGCGATCACTTCATGGCTCAGCTATAGAATCGTCTCCTCAAACATTATCACCTTGGCTAACCTTTCATTGTCTCTCTTGTTGTAATGTCTTTCAAGAGTTTTCCGTGTCTTTAATGACAGTTCATATGATGTAACAGTTATCCTGTACCACCAGAAAGAAAAATAAATGGATATGGAAACTTGATTTACCATCTCCGTGGCTTTTTAAGGAGAAGAGAAGAAAGTGTTAAAGAATACAGGCCTCATTGTTGACTTTATAAATGCATTTCTCCCTCCAGACTCCATGAGGGAAAGGAAATGTGCTCACAGCAGTACCCAATCGTTATATAAATCCTATGATAACTGTATCAAAATTCCTTACTGGAAATTACGCACAAAAAAATATCACCTGACTGGAAAAGATTCCTTATCAGGTTGTTAATGGGCGTTAAAAGAAGTTTACATAAATTTGTTGATAAAGATGACATTGTGTGTGTGTGTGTGTGTGTGTGTGTGTGTGTGTGTGTGTGTGTGTGTGTGTGTGTGTGTGTGTGTGTGTGTGTGTGTGTGTGTGTGTGTGTGTGTGTGTGTGTGTGTGTGTGTGTGTGTGTGTGTGTGTGTGTGTGTGTGTGTGTGTGTGTGTGTGTGTGTGTGTGTTATACAGGAACCGGCTTCTTACAATTTCCGTCATGTTTTTGTGTTTATAATTCCGTAAGTAAATAGCGGAACTTAGTACACGTATACTCGACATATTCCTTCCGCAATACGTGTTTTTTACACATGACCTTAAACACTAGAGGTACCCGTAAAACAAGGAATTAGATAACCTTCCATCATGGCAACAAAGGGCCTGCTCGCATACCTGTTTTGAGAGGGAGGCGAAACACCCCTGCCCTTCCCGCTTCCCCTCCACGCTGTTGTCGTGATTAGGGTGCATTCACGGTCTAAATTCTATTAGTCTGTTCACTACTATTGGCGATCTTTAAACTTCATGCAGTCACCAATTGCTTGTCGGAAGAGAGTGAATAAAGATAAGATTGTAGTGTATGAGTGACTAGAAGTGATTTGTAAGTCTTTCAGTACAATATATACATTACTCTGGAGATGAGTGGTTGATGAGGAGCTACTTTGATACTGGCACTCCTTCACGTGTCTTCTCACTGTCTGGGTCTTTTGTTTTCTTCCTTTTTTCCTTCTTTTTCTCTTCTAGGTACTGAAAAAGTTATTACGCCACATTCTTTTCTAATAATCACACCGCCTTTCTTTATTTTCAAGTTCTCACATCAACCGTACACGCGAGATGACGTGTTCGTTACTGATGGTGACTTCTTTAGAACATAATGTATTTGTCTAGTGCCGTCTGCTGCTGCAGGTCGACTCAAGATGGGTCCTGGGATAGTTATCTGCTATCATATTGCGGTGATCTAATTCTAAAAGGATGCCCACTCCCGTTGAATATGTACTGTTTTGTGTGTTTCTTTCTTTTCTTCTCTTTTCTTTTTTTCATATTCTCCTGATTTATGAGCCTTGTGTTTTCTTCTTTCTTTCTCCAATACCTCACACTACCTAACTAAGATTAAAAGGTCAAGTGATCATCAAAACATCACTGTTTCAGTATATTTGGTGCATATATTTTACTTCTTTATTCATCAAGGAATAGGTAACACACGGAAAAGATATTTAAGCAGGTCTGGGACGTGATTAACAAGAAGCAGGAGAGTGTTCTAACATGCCGGATGGGAGCTTGTCACCAGCACCATATAGACTACGTGGTGAAATTTCAAGACACAAACCAGAAGACAGGGCAGGCAGAGAAGTAATTGCGGTAAAATTTTGGTGGCGTGGCCTGGCGCTGATAGGAGGCCGACAGAGATGATTGGAGGAAGTTGGGGTAGGTTTTCTCTAATGTGGACTTATGGAGCCTGATGGATAACTGTGATGACTATACACATCTCTACAACAAGACACTTTTTTCTTTAGTTTGAGGAGTTAATGTTCACACTAACCTCCGGCACGGCACGTAGCTAACATGTGGCGCCAGGATACCAGTAATTTCCAACAGGCAACTCTGACAAGCTCCATGGGAGTTTTCGTGGTGCCATATTGCAGGAACAGATGCTGCGTGATATACTAGAGTCAATAGAGAGAGATTTCTTTCAGAGCCTTGGTTGCTATATAAGTATAAGTCTTGGGATTGTAATCTCAAACGTGCCATTGTCTTAGGTATTTCCAAGAAGCTGTAGTGGAAGATACTAGAGATTTTGAGGATATTTTCATGACTAGTGATATATTGATTAACAAGAATTCAGGATTAATGGGAAAGAAAACACTCATAATAGGTAAAATGATCTACTCTTTGACGTTTTCAAATCATTCTGATGAGAGAACAAAGTATGTAACTAAAAAGACGGGCTTATGTGTAAAAGAGTCGAAATACAGCAAGATTTTCGTACTATGCTGTCTGGCGAGCACTTGCAACTATAGAGTTTGTGTTCTCGGGAATTAAAGTATTGTGGATAATGATAGTACTGTTCGCAGTGATAATTCCAGTGATTTGATGTAGTTGGAGGTCAGGGTGTGGCGGGAAAGGTAAAAACAAAGGCTGAGGATAAAAATAATATCGGTGTGTGTGCTGCAAAAAAGGGTGGTTTAGATTGTGTTTATAAGGACAAGGAACATAACACTTGCTGTGTGTGTAATAGAAATCACCGGAATTGTTACAGTAGCAGTGATAGTGGCAGTAATAGTAGTAGTAATAGTGGTAATGATGGTGGTGGCGTTATTGTTATTGTTGTTGACGAAGTGTCAGTGGTTGTCGAGAGGTAAGATTATATTTCTAAGTGATTGTTGTATGTAGTAGTAATAGTTGTAGTAGTAGTAGCAGCAGCAGCAACAGTAGTAGTAGTAGTAGTAGTAGTAGTAGTAGTAGTAGTAGTAGTAATAGTAGTAGTAGTAGTTTTTGTTGTTGTTTTTATTGTTAACAATGATGGTGACAGCATTCGTAGAAGTGGTGGTGATCGTGATGGTGGCGGTGATGGTGATGATACATAACGGTAGTAATGATGGTGGTGATAATATTATTGATCATGATTATGAAAATGATATTGCAGTGGTTGCAGAAATAACAGTGTCGATGTGATGACTGCGGAACTGGTGGTGGTAAAGATGCAGCTGTTATGGCAATGTTAAACACACACACACACACACACACACACACACACACACACACACACACACACACACACACACACACACACACACAACGAATGAACATCTCACGTTCACTACATACTTTCGCTGCCGTATTTTGTAATGTTTCTCTATCTCTATCTCTTCCTTTGTCTCTATACCTAACGAGAAAACCGTAAACCCATATTTCTCAAAGCTTGCTTTCGGAGAAACGCTTCAGAACTTGTGATTTATCTTAGAGTGTTCATCTTTTGCTTATACTTTTAAGACGAGGCTCTACAGTAGAGTCCAATGCTTATTTGAACAATCATAGTCAAAAGACGAGTAACACTGCAATCTCTTCTTCTGCGTTTAGTTTTTCCTCAGTCTTAACTCCTTTGAATATCCTGATTGATTGATATCCTGAAACACTTCTGCCCGCATCTCCTCTATATTCAAAAGGTTCTATAGTTGAAATTACACATATTCTAAAGAGAATTCTTATGGTTTCAGTGATATATTTTAAGGGTTTTTTACATTAAGAACAGTAGACACTCATGCGAACCCGACTGATCATGTCTGTGGCCTTTGAAAATAGTGCTGATGAAACAACAGAGTTTCTGAATACAGACAAAGCGGTTCTGTAAGGAGAATGTTAGCAAATCAGGACCCTCGTTTGAAGTAAGTACAAGTTATATTGGAAGTGAGTGTAGGAGCTTCTCGACTTCAGGCCACTACTGTATACTTACAAACCAGGAGTGTAACAGTGTGATATCGGGTCTCGGTGCCTTCAGAGCGTCATCAAGGTGCCTTCTCCTTCTCTCTCTCTCTTTCCCCCATTCCTCATAACAACTCAAGCTTCCTTCACACACTCTCCTGCCTCCCACCAACCTTCCCTTCCTAGATTATTGAAGAAGCGCTGTTGCCCGTCACTCCATGTCAAAACTCCCTGCCTCTCCTCCTCCTCCTCCTCCTCCTCCTCCTCCTCCTCCTCTTCCTCCTCTACCGCCTCTCGATCACTTCTACTCCCCTACCAATCCCCCACACCTCTCCTTTTTCCCGTTTGCCTCAGTACACTTTCCGTCTAGTTATTATTCTCTCTCTCTCTCTCTCTCTCTCTCTCTCTCTCTCTCTCTCTCTCTCTCTCTCTCTCTCTCACACACACACACACACACACACACACACACACACACACACACACACACACACACACGCTCGACTCACAATCGAGAGGGTCGGGTTCGAGTCCCGGGAAGAGGCGAAGCAAATGGGCAAGCCTCTTAATGTGTGACCCCTGTTCACCTAGCAGTAAATAGGTACGGGATGTAACTCGAGGGGTTGTGGCCTCGCTTTCCCGGTGTGTGTTGTGTATGATGTGGTCTTAGTCCTACCCGAAGATCGGTCTATGAGCTCTGAGCTCGCTCCGTAATGGGGAAGACTGGCTGGGTGACCAGCAGACGACCTAGGTGAATTACACTAGAAATCGCTGACCATTTAGGGAGAGAGAGAGAGAGAGAGAGAGAGAGAGAGAGAGAGAGAGAGAGAGAGAGAGAGAGAGAGAGAGAGAGAGAGAGAGAGAGAGAGAGAGAGAGAGAGAGAGCATAAAACATCAAGCACCAAGCCAACTTAACGTACAGAAATATACATGGCATAATTCATATCATCCGAGGCATCGAGGAGAATAATTCTCGAGGAAAAAAGTGGCCGTGTAAACAAGTGCCAACATGTCCTTTCCGGCGAGAATAAAAACAGTAAAAGTGAGGCACCAGCGACGCGTCCTCTCCCAGGGATTCGAGGTCAAGTTTGAAATATCTATGAAGGTGACGCTGCTCCCCCTCCGCCCTCCCGGCAACCCACGTCAAGGTTTCCATTGCCCGGATTTCCAACATGTCTGAAGCTCCTTGATTATTCAGCATCCAGTAGCCGCGTCCGAATGTGCGTCTCCACCTGATGCTCGTGGCTTTGGAGTCATAGTATTTTTTCATTATGATTTTAGTTGTTTGTTTTCCCATACGTGGTTGATATTTTTTTTTTTTGTCTCTCTTGTCCTTTCTGTGACTGTGGATAATTTCTTTTTGATATTCATTTTTCTTGTTTTTCTACTTCTCTACGCATTGTCTTCTGTCCTTCCTCTGGTTTCCTAGCTACCTTCAACTGGTGGTTACTAGTTGATGTTGAGGTGATAGTTACGGAAGACGTCACGTTACATTTTCTGAACAAATATGGCAATTAACATGAAAGATAAACGACAGAAAAATCATGAAAACTTAACTTCTTCACGCAAGTCTCCTGAGATAAAATACACGGCCTCACTACCATTTTCATATGTACATGGACAAAAAGAAAAGTTCGGCCTCTTTTTTATTGTGTTAAGTTCATCTGAGGAAAAGTGCAGCAAAAATTATTAAACTGTTGAAACGAAATCCTGGCCTAGTCTATTTTTACAGGGAGAGGGGGAGGACAGAGCCGACCCGCGGAACATGTTTCATACATTATTTCGGTGGCGTCCCTCGGCAAATTTGAGGGCTTGGTGTATCTCCATTTACTGCGCAATTCTCTCTCTTCTCCCTCAGGAAACAGGAAAATGCTAAAGGTTTTGTCAAGGCGTGTCCATGGCGGCGTGAGAGGCGTGGTGACCTGCGCGTCTGTTCTTACCTGCGCGCTTGCCTCACCTGGCTGCGCGGCATGGCACTCACCTTCCTGCCTCATCCTAGCACGCCTTAACTTCCTTCGCTCTCTAAGTAGCCTCTCACCTTGATCTCAACCCATCTTCCCTCTGATAACAGGAAGAAAAACATCGAATATGCTCAAACTCAGCAAATTATCGTCTCTAAATGGTAACCTGAGGTGGTCTTGGTGCAGGGAAGGGATGACTCGAGGCTGCCTTCACCTGCCTCTGTCCAGGGTGGCCAACAGACTGTCTGAGTTACTGCTGAGTCAGCCATGATGACGTAACAACCCTCCTATGTCACTTCTGCTCCTCTAGGCTGCCTATTGAGACCTACTTAATGATCAAATTTTACCTTTTGCCTAGTACAGTACAGAGGTGTGTGTGTGTGTGTGTGTGTGTGTGTGTGTGTGTGTGTGTGTGTGTGTGTGTGTGTGTGTGTGTGTGTGTGTGTGTGTGTGTGTGTGTGTGTGTGTGTGTGTGTGTGTGTGTGTGTGTGTGTGTGTGTGTGTGTGTGTGTGTGTGTGTGTGTGTGTGTGTGTGTGTGTGTGTGTGTGTGTGTGTGTGTGTGTGTGTGTGTGTGTGTGTGTGTGTGTGTGTGCAAGTCTCCTGAGATAAAAAAAGAAAAAACACGGCCTCACCAGTATTTTCATATGTATATGGACAAAGGACACAGCTGAATGGAGTAGCGACGAAGCGTTCTCCCTAAGGGGCAGCTGTCGTCCTAATACACATGTGATTTGTAGTAGAAGTGGCTGCCCCGGGAGACGCACCCACACTCGCACCCTTACCAGCATTCTTACCCACGCCAACCGTTGCACCACCCAGTCTAGGCCTTACTTACACCGCTGACTCATGGCGAAACGTACTCCTATTACCCGATACGAGTTTACGCCACGCCCGATTCTCGCCTGTGTGGGTTCAACAAGACAAGAAAGGAGGTGATGGAGAAAAGCGAGCACCATGGGGGTCTGCCTGGCGGGGAATTGTATGAATTTCATCGCGTACATGGATGAGCGTCCCGCCCTCGATCTATCTGCAAGTCATTCCTCATAATGTCAGCTAACCTTGTCCAGCCTGCTCACCAGCTTCTCACCGGCCCGCCCGCCAGCCACACGCTTCATTACCCTGCCACCCTCTCCGCAAGCAGACCAGTGCAAACACGAGTGTTGGTAATAGAGTAGTTACTCTCGACTGATATGAAGTAATGAAAGGCAACTTAAACTCTCAACACGTGATTTGGAAAGGAGCATTGCATTAGTTCTATATAAAGTTGAAAAATGTGTGTGTGTGTGTGTGTGTGTGTGTGTGTGTGTGTGTGTGTGTGTGTGTGTGTGTGTGTGTGTGTGTGTGTGTGTGTGTGTGTGTGTGTGTGTGTGTGTGTGTGTGTGTGCGTGTGTGTGCATGTGTGTGCAGCTCGTATCACTTTCGTTTCATAATTATTCAACACACCAAGACCTTTATACGAACTAAGAGATGAGTTTCTGCCGTACTGCTTGACATATGTACATGCAGTCTTGTTAATTTGACATTCATGTTGTCTTGCTCACCAATCATCCTATGGCTGCCACACAGCCATGTACTGCACTCAAGCAGCCATTCACCTCAGGCCGCTTCTCGCTAACGTGTTTCGTTAATGCACTTATCTCTTCTACAAACAAGAGGCTTTTTATTGATTGATTTAAAGTTCGAAATGAAGGAATATAAGAAGATGGAAAAAAAGAAGAAAATCACACGGGAAGCTGCAAGAAGTCATTAAACCTACATGTGGCAGTCACTGCTTACAATATGTATTCGTATTTCCATCTACCATCCCCATCGACAAATTTGCATCATCATCTTTTGAAACTTTCTGATGACTGCCAAATGTGATGGTGGTGATCATGGTGTTGGTAGTCGTGGTAGTAGTTCACTGCAAGTTATAAGAATTATTATAATTAATTTAATAACTTGTACATTTACAATACGTGCAAAAATTGTCTTTCATAGAAATAGCTTTACTATTCAAACGTCCTTTCTTACCTTACATGCTGCTCATCACCATTACATATATCGAGGGAACAAATATAACATTCGCTTATAGAAACCAAATTTATTTGTCTTGGTGATTTGATGTATTTTCCTCCAGAGACCTTTCCTTTTCATAAACCTTACAAACTGCTTACGCAGGTATTGAATAAATTATATATATATATATATATATATATATATATATATATATATATATATATATATATATATATATATATATATATATATATATATATATATATATATATATATATATATATATATATATATATATATATATATATATATATATATATGAATGGATTCTCTCTGTATTCTCTTTTGTACGCAGCCACTTGTAATTTATTCAAGACGTTTCCTCAGAACACAAAAATTTATAATCCAGTAGTTGTATGTCTTGTGTTATGTGTGTCGTCTTATGTGCTCACTTCAATAATCACAGGAATTACATAGATTCTCTACATATCTGCAGAGCGAGATCTCCATGTATCTCATTTTGTAGGTATCCAAGTATTTGCGCTTCAAGACGTTTTCTCATTACAAGAAATTTGTCTTTTAGTTACCTTTTAATTACATGTACAAGTAGGTTATGTACTTTGTATCATCCTCTGGCACTCTTCCTGCTCATAGTTGTAGTTCATTGATCACACTGTGGCTACTCTGATCCAGGAGGCATTGAAATTTCACTTCTAGTGTGCGGTTGGGCTCATTA
>NC_059297.1:21114189-21144189 GCF_017591435.1 Portunus trituberculatus
GAGAGAGAGAGAGAGAGAGAGAGAGAGCTGCAGTTCAACTACTATGAGAGAGAGAGAGAGAGAGAGAGAGAGAGAGAGAGAGAGAGAGAGAGAGAGAGAGAGAGAGAGAGAGAGAGAGAGGTGATTTCGTTAGTCGCACTGTGTATTGAAAGGCTTTACTGGAACTATAAGCAAGATCTAGCTCCACATTTTTCAGAAACGGCAAATATCGATAAAGCGTATGAACTTTTTAATCATATTTGTTAAAGTCCATACATACTTATTCTTTCACAAATACGTTACATTATCATTGCTGCCCAAACATTCCTAAGAGAAACTGATGGAGGGACCATTTCACTACTCCGCAGAACACCTATAGGCACTGCACGCAGCGTGAATGCCGTGCAAGCCCATAGAGACGAAAGTTTTATGTATGCACATTTTGAAATAATGTGTTCTCTTCTTAATACTGATTTCAAAGGATACAGATTATCACTCGGGTTTTCGTCAGTTATCATTCCTGACATTGCTTTTGCATTTGAGGTTCGTTTTTTTAGTAAGAAGTACATAGAAGATACTCAGCCAGATTAGATATCCCCGAGTTCCTGTCGCAAATCACTGTTTAACTCGCAATTGAATCAAAAGTAAGGTAACTAATGTAAGCAGCTTTCAATTTGTTTGTTCATTTATTTAAAAAGTTCAAACATAACATTTAGTCTGGTTCCATATAACAAATACACACGTTCTCTTATAAGGACAATTTTCGTGAGTCTGGCTCTCCAGATGGAACAATTCTTTGCCTCTTTGTGCTTAATCGATTACTGTTTGTGAAAATCTTAAAGTTATAGGTTCAGCGTGAATAATATGACCCTCTACACATCCTAGTCGCCGAAGGTAAGGCAAGAGGCTGGCGTGTTGATGTTTGCCTCCCACTTCTTCAATACACTCTCTGTGACACATTTGTTCAAGGCATAATTTTGGTCATCTGCTAGTACTGAACCTCACTCCTGCGACGCCTGGCTGGCTCTCCAAACACACAAGTGCACATGACAGGCAGACTTAAGCGAGCGACTTCATCAAACAAAATAACAGTGTTTCGATAAGCAAAAATCATTACAGGAATTGTTACCAAAAAGCAGCTCCATGTGTCTCCTGAACAGTCCCTATATATACTTCAACGTTCATGGGCGCATTCAAGATCATTGATGGATGAGAAGTGCAAATACTCAAACGACGCAATGTTAGTTCACCACATGAATTTATATGTGCCCCTCTGAAAAATGTCATTATGAAATACTAATGTTTCAAGTTACGGGCTCCAAAGTAGATATGCAAAATTTTCTCTCTCATTGATCTTTTAATTTCACTGTCACTTCTCCCTTCACAATGTACAGAAGTGGTGCTCATCCTCTCGTTGTTCCTCATAAGAGGGAACAATGCTGCACCAGACACTGGATGCTACTGTCCAAGACTTCCCCCAAACAAACCAAACACGGTCGCCGAGTCTCGCTCGATCAACACCCGACCAAAACTCAGCTTTATTTCTTTCAGCGTCACCATAATGTCCGTCTCATTTTGAATGGGAACGGCGTTTTCCGGCGGTGCGCTCCTTCCCGACAGACTGACTGCCTTTCTTGGACAAGGAAATTACCAGAGAATCATAAGGACAGATGATGTGCGAACAAGGAGACTTTGTGTGTGTTTGTGTGTGTGTGTGTGTTGGTGGGTGGGGGGACGACAGGTAAAGAGAGACGTCCCGTGTGAGCCCAAGGATGAGAAGACGAGTAGTTAGATGTCAGGTAAGGAAAGAGAATAGTATCTTATCTATTCCATCCCACACAGTCGAGTAACAACTAAACCAGTTAAGTTTTGGTTTTCTCGTTTAGGTATGAAGGGAAACGCTATGACAAATTTGCGTCTCACAACTTTTTACCAGCAGTCTGCACATCAATGAGCCTTATAATGTTCAAAGAGGGAAAACAGAAACATGTAGAGTTACAGACTTTAAGATTGAAGGAGATGAAAGGAATTATCTACCTATTTTGTTTTTTATTTGTCTGCGTAACTATTCATCGATACGTCTATATCGATCTAATCTATCTATTTGTCTATCTATTAATTTATCTACATATCTATTTGTCCATAGTTTATCTATACTGAAGACATCCTAATCTTTCATTTTGAGACAAAGAGTATAAGCACAGAAATGAAGATCAAAGTCTAAAGGAGTTTTCCAAAGCCTGTAAGTCTATACAGTATAATGTTGCACGCAGCTAAAACCTAAATCCATTCCAAACTGAGAAAAAAAGGCAAGTATCATCAATATTTTGATTCCTAATGACAATATGACACCAGTTATTTTGTTATATATGAAACCTAATGAATATGTGAGTCATTTGAACACTGAAGGGTAATTACTAGAAGAAATATGAGTTGGAAATCATGCAGCTTCCATAAGTATGCAACAAAGTGTAAGTGAAATTTTCAGAAATTGTTCAGTGATTGCATACTTGTAGATACAAGTAAATAGCATTTTTTAACTATAATCATCACATGGACGCAAAATATCATGTAACATTTCAAGTTTGAAAATCCTAAATCATTTTACTTAGCTGATATAAAACTAGAGACGCTAAAATCTTTCCTTTTTGTCCTTTGAAATCATTCTAAAACTTACACCCGACAGTTCCTTTAAACTGAGAAGTCACAGCAGTGAAAGAGATGGAGGTCAGGGAGGTGCAATCATTAAGTCACGTTCAGCAGTCGAGTAACACCACCTCACCTGGTTATCATTTACTCTCAACCTGAAGTCCTGTAATCAACAATCTACCGAGAATCTACCATTGGTCAGGTCTTGCTAGTATTTGCTAATAAACTGTCAGCAAATCAGATGACATTAGGGAAACACGCAGAGTGGAAGTGAATGCAGAAAGTTACCGGAGACTTGTGACCAAGACTATACTGAATCGCACTTCCTTGAATCTGTTTTCCTGACTAGTGAGTCTGTGGCGTGTTGCTCACTGAGATATTGGACCATTACCTCGTACTGATTACTGCAATTACCTCGCAAAGATGTTATCTGAAGCATTTACCAAGCAATCATGGAAGGATGGAGGGGCAGCCGTATTGACGTAAATCTTTATATCATTTGAGTAACATGATTGATTGAAAGAAGAAAGAAAAACACATATGTCTGGAATTTACGTAGATAACTTACATGCAATTCATATTTTCACAAGCGTCGAATAAACCATTTTATATCATCCAAACATAACGTATACATTTCATCAGTAACAGATGATAAGAAATTTTGAATGCACGCTCTATTGCTGGTAAACTTATATTCATTATCATCAAACTATCTATATTAACCTCAACCTGTAATCAGTCAGGTTTGCCAGTTGTTAGGATGAAACTGAGCAGACTCTTTCATTATCTTCAACTATGAATTAGTGTATTTCGATCAGAGTCTAGAGGGAAATGTCGCCACAAAGAAAACTTTAGAACTTTATTCCACAGGCGTGGCAGGCAATAACACAGGATTTATCGGGTTATCAAGTGTTTTCCTCATTCATGCATTCATGAGCTTTGTTACACTATCAATAAAATCATGATGTGACCCTTAAACACCTCAACAATTTCTAGTAGAGTCTATCAAACGTGGTGGAATAAGACGCTGAAGTGTGTGAGAATGCAGCTCCACAGATGTGAAAACAGGAGAGCAGCGCAAGATCCCGAACAGACAAGATACTCTCGCTTGCTGCCGATTCATGCTGGGGACTCCTCCCTCTTCGCGTGTTTATTCGTTCCTGGTGCTCTCATGGGTGAGTGAACCGCCTCGGGGGCACCAAACATTATCACTCCACCGACGCCATAATGGTGTTCACCACTAAGCGAACCTTGACTTCACTTTATTTTTATTTATTTATTTATTTTATTTATTTATTTTTTTTTTTCGGCGATGTAAACAGGAGATTGACGAGTTCCGGGAAAGGAAGTGTTGGTGACGTGATGATGTGTCTTGGCTCTTAAGAGGAGCAGCTTTACCATGAGACGACTTACAAAATTTACTGAATGGCGCTGTAACACCTAAGGTCATACGGTGCTGACCTTTACGACGGAATCAGAAGCGCGAATCAAAACATCAAACAGCAGAGACTGGCCCGACAAAACAAGGCTATGGTCACGCATCAATAGTCCTATCTGAAGCTGAAGTGTTGCATTGTCAGGCGGCATCCTCGCCGGGAAAACAGGAGTGGTGGAGCAGTGCAGGAGGGGCGGGAGGGGTAAGGCCAAGGCGGCCATCTTCTGCCCGGGACTGGTCTCGCCACGCCCGATGCACTCACAAGAGATGGCATTTTTCTCTGCTGTTATAAAACCATCACAATTGAGTTATTTTTACCTCTCGATTATTTTTTTTCTCACGGAATAATGGGAAGCGGCGGCGGCCCTTTGCTGCCTCATTAGAGTCAACTGATTTGATTTTCCGGTGGCGGTGAACGGGGCGCGAGGAAGACGCCCCCAGGGGACCACCGGGACATACTCGTCAATTACTGAATCAGCATCTGCAATAGTTTTCCAGGAAAGGGAAATGGCGGCTGCAGGTGGAGGTGGGAGTGTGGGCTGAGAGGATGGGAGGGAAGGGGAGAGCAAGGGAGGCCAGGCGGTCAATACAGAAGGTGCGCGTTCCACAAGCCTCCTGACGCACCGTTATTTATTCATACATTTGCACAGACGCACACACGTTGCTCTCCGTCCCCCCTCGCTCCCTATCGCCGAGGTAAATAAAGCATCATATCACGCGCTGAAATGAGATTCATATATAAGCCGAGCCGTCAAAGTGAGCTTTTAATGTCATCACTAAGGAATGAGGCACAGAAAATCAATTTCAATAAAGGAATGAATGTGGTGAGGAGGGACGGTGTAGCCAATGACAGAAGGACTCAGGAGGGGGCGTGAGGGTGCCAGGGACAGCTTGAGGCACGGGAAGCTCCGCCCAGCCCAGACTAGACCGCCAGTGGAAGGGGGCGTGGGTTTCCGGCCCCGCCCAGCCTCCTCGAGATGGTAAGTGTGTGTGTGTGTGTGTGTGTGTGTGTGTGTGTGTGTGTGTGCACGCCCACTTCAGGTTGTAGTGCTCTTCATCAAGTCTTCTAAATCAGTATTTTAACATTCTTTGCTAACAGGAATTATTTATTTTATCTTATCTTAAATACAGGGTTGATGATATGTTTGTAGACTCACCTCATACCACACCTGCCTTGGACACTACCAAACCCTTCCTTCCTCCCCTACGCAGATGCCACAAGCCTCCCACCAAGGGCTAATGCTCAATACAAGCTTCTAGAATCACCGGATCATATTGTCTGTCTAGTGAATAAAGTAAATACTCGCACATAACATTATTTTGCCCTTATTTCTAGTGCTCTGTGTCACACTAACATCCTGGAGAGGAGATATGAATACATTGTAGACCAGAGGTTCTCAGTCTGTGGTACGTATACTACTAGTGGTACGCGAAGGCCTTCCATGTGGTACATGAACACCATCGTGATCATATGCAGTTTCTAGTTGAATTAAATTAATTCATTTCTCAGAAAAATTATTATTACCTTACACAAGATAATCTAGCATCAATCAGCTGGTGGCGAAGAAACAGATGCATCTCTCGCATTGATTTAAGTTGTGTTCCTTGTAATAAACTGATATTTGCTGGAAATGAGTTTTTCTGGAACCACATGGAGATCTCTGTGTACTAGATGGTACGCGGGGATCTCCAAGTGGTACTCGCCCAGGAAAGGAGAACCACTGTTGTAGACAATCATGTGTATTTATGGTAATGTCTCCTGATAAATGGCCTTTATATTTTAGGCTTTTGATATGTTAGATTTATAGTAAAATAAAAATCATGGAGTGAGAAAAAAATACCACTGATATTTGAGAAACTCGTCTGAAGGTGTGGACTTCAATTTGCTGGACTCACTTCCACTGTGTTAAGCATATATCTTTCAATCTTACGTTGAAAATATGAAAAGACTGAAATGAATAAACAAATAAACTGGTTATTTATAGACTCTCATCAGATAAAAAAAACTTATGATTGAAGGAAGAACTTGAGGGCGAGTGTCTGGTGTGTAGTCCATATCACACGCAGGCAGAAAGATAGTGGTGGTGGTGGGATACCTACGAGCCTCCTTTCGAATGTCAGTGCTGCTGTTGTGAAAAAAAAAAAAAAAAAATCAGGGGAGGCAAGAGAACCCTTACCATCCTTCAGTTAGTTCTCACCATTCAGTCTTTGTTGCCGATTTTCCATCAAACTCGTCCCCACCTTTTGTGTCATTTCCTTACATGCAGTCAGGAGTCAATTCCTATATGTGAATCTTCGTAAAAAAAAAAAAAAAATAAATAAAATAAAAAGATCTCCACTGCATCGTCTTTTACTGCACTTTTTTTTTTTTTTTATAGCTCCGCTGAGAATTCCATCTCTCATTGTTTGTCTTTGATCTTCTCTCATCAAAAGACGTTAATAGTAACAGGTTTCTCATCTCTTTTAAGTACATGAGCAGCAAACCACATCAACTTTTTTTTTTATAGTTTTACTTGTACATTCCACTTTCTCTCTCCTCTGATCCTCGTTTGTTAGCCCTTAGAGTCTATGCAGCTTCATGAAACTTAATATATGTAGAAGAGCGAACTTGAAACCAAAAGAATTCTTATATACGATATTTTACTTTGAATGCATGAGAGCTACCATAGAACTCACATTTATATTCATGAATAATTTAGTCTTAGCTCTAATAAGAATGATAAACATTCCCTAAATGAGATAACATTTGCCATGTTTATGTTTTCATCTCTGCTCTACTCATCTCGTCCCACTGATGCCCATATTATCTTTGGCAGTATCCAAATTCGCAGTCGCTTTGAACCTTTGCATAATTCCACCATCCGTTCTTCGTTGTTATTTCTTTCCTATATATTGAGTACGCAATTAGAGTACTTGACTACTCTTGGTCCCTCAAAATCGTATATTGAGTAGTTTACATTTATTATAACCGATTCCTATGTATTCCATCCACGAGGAAATGAAAAAAAATATGTATGAGAACTTGAATAGTAGTTTCCTTTGCTTTTAAGAACAGTTATAGTGAGAGGACGAAGCGTCCAATAAAGTCAGGTTTAAGTTGCAATGAGGAAAAATAATATTCTTTTATCCGTAACGCGTCCATAGTTTAACAAATGAGATTTTTCCGAACATAGCAGACAAGTTCGTAGGTAAGGTTTTTAACTATTAATCTGATTCTCACCTTGTCTATAATGTAGACGCTTTTTCTCCGCATCTCCGCAGCCAATGTTCAATTCTTCATTCCTTTTCACAATATATTTTCATTTGGTGACGGTGCTGCTCTTTACTATCTTTCCCACACTCTCCCTTCCCAAAAGTTGTTGCCTCTGCTCTACTTCCTTCTCCCTTTCTCTTGAATGGATCAAGTTAGGTTGCCTGATGTTACGGTATGTTTGGAGAGGTATAGATTGAATTAGATCATGTAATTTACCTTTATCTAATCTAATCAAACATAATGTACTTATAACCTGACCCAATTTAAACCTAATGCTTGTTTACCGAACTTGATATCTTACATCTGTTATAATTGAACTGAACTTAATCCTGCTTTAACTTATTATCATAAATGTAACTGGATTAATCTAATCCAGTCTCACGTGTACAATTAAATTTGAACCTAATCTAACTTGAGCGAAATATAATTTAGACTAACCCAACGCAACCTAACCTAACTCCTTCCTCTCTCTCTCTCTAACTCTCTCCCTTCTACACCTGTTGGCTCTATTTTCTGCTCTGTCATCCTTTTCTTTACCTGCTGATTCTACTTCATACTCAATATCCTCTGGTTCCCTCCATTTGTTATCAATGTTTCTCCTTCTTTTCTCCCTTACCCAATTTGCTAAGCTTGTCCTCACGTTTTCTTTACCTTTTTTTTTTCATGTTTTACTTCTTTCATATCATGTGTTTGACTTGCTCTTCTCATTGTTATCCTTTTATCGTCCTACTTGGTCACCTTATTTTGCTCTTCTTTACCCTCCTCATAACTTCATCTGCTACCTTTCTCTCTCTCTTTCTCTCTCTCTCTCTCTCTCTCTCTCTCTCTCTCTCTCTCTCTCTCTCTCTCTCTCTCTCTCTCCTCGTCTTCTTTCTCCCTTCCTTCCTTCCTTCGTTCTCCTTCCTGTTTCCTTTCATCTCTCATTTAATCACATCCATTCCATTTTCTCTCCTAGCTATGTCTCCTCTGCGTACTTCTCCTCCTCTTATCTGCTGTGCCTGGTCCCCTTCCTTGTCTAAATTCTCTTTCAGATTTCTAGAAGTGTCAACCAATTTTGTTTATGAGATTTCTTGATACTCCTCCGTTGAAGTACTTGAAGTCTTCTTGCATGTGAATATAAGAGTTTACTTGTTCTAAGAGTATGTAAGTATGTAAGCAGGACGAGGTGAAGAAAATATAAATGAAATTCGCTTTGAATATGTCAGTGAATGTAGTGACTGTAGGAGACGCATCACTGTTTACATCCCTCACCGATACCCAGCTTCCGTAAGATCAGCGGCACAAAAAAGTCAATATGGATACTTTTTTTCATCTGCTGCTGCTATTTTCTTTGTCTCTCACCAAACTTCTGGTAGTGGGCGTGATGTTTGGCTCAGCACGCAGTATTGAGCCCCTACTAGCTCCCTTGATGCATGCTACTTTAACTTCAGTGACGCCGCCGCTGTGCTATCTTCCCTGCACCTCACAGGGTAGCGCTCCGCCTGCATCACCCATCTCGCAGGGCACAGAACTCGTTAAGGGTCTTGAATGCTACATAAAGTGGTCCTCGCTACGTCACCTTAGGTTTCCATCGAGTAAACACTGGTAAAGGAACGCACACAGCAAAATAGGACCAGAAATGGTCTTTCTGGCGGCGACCTGAGGACCTCAATACAGTCCACGCCTAACAGAAGGCCATCTCGTCTTCAGTGTTATGGGAACGCCGCCACGTCCGTTCACTGGTAGGCAACACGCTCCGGGGCATGCACAGGAAGGGAACAAAGGAGCAAATGTATGACGCACAACTTGATTGGATTCTCTCTCTCTCTCTCTCTCTCTCTCTCTCTCTCTCTCTCTCTCTCTCTCTCTCTCTCTCATGCACAAAGACGTGAGTATTGACTTACCGGGGCAAACAGATAAGCGCCTACAAGATCGAAGGTGACGCAATGTTGTCGCCGGGATGTCACGCGCAGCCTCTCTCCAGACAGCAGCTTATCAATGCTAACACACTTGTTTGTAGCTCCTGGGAAGGGATGGGATTGTATTGTATTTTAACATATTCTCCGTTTTTTTTTTTTTAATATGATTGATTCTTATATTGCAATGATTTTTGTTTATTGTATTACATGTAACTGCAAATGCATTTTTTAGTACGGTATTATTTCTTGTGTTTGTAAGGCCTTTACATCAACCTTTTTGCTTTTCAAGTGTCTGTCTGTCTATCTGTCCGTTCGTCTTTGTCCCTTTGTCTCTTCGATCGTCTGTGTATTAATGTGCATTTGCTTACACACTGATGCTTGATATTTTATACTTGCTCTCTCTCTCTCTCTCTCTCTCTCTCTCTCTCTCTCTCTCTCTCTCTCTCTCTCTCTCTTCTGGTCCTCCCTACCCCCCCCATCCCGCAGTACTATCAGGGTTTCGGTATCGAGAGTGCGGGAGGGTAGTATCGTGGCGCCAGCGAGGTACCATTGTGGCCACCGACACTTCATTTCCGACCACTGCACCTCCGAGGTAGAGTATCTCCCACCTCTCCCCGCCACTCTCTCTCCTCCCACCCTTTCCTCTCCCTGTTTCCTCCTCCTCCTCCTCCTCCTCCTCCTCCTCCTCCTCTTCTTTTCCGGACCCCGATGAGCAACAGCAGCGGAAATGTGGCTGTAACTTGAGTGCGGTCTAATTACTGTGAAAGAGAGAGAGAGAGAGAGAGAGAGAGAGAGTTTGTGTGTGTGTGTGTGTGTGTGTGTGTGTGTGTGTGTGTGTGTGTGTGTGTGTGTGTGTGTGTGTGTTTGTGTATGTTTCTGCATCTCTGTTTCCTATTTCTTTCTATTCCCCTTTTTTGTTGATTCTGTCTTCAAACGATTGTATTTAATGTTGCTCTAATTGATCCTGCTCTTAATGTTGTTTTGTAGCTCCTGCTGCTGTTGCTGTTGTAAAACCAGGAATAGTAGTGATGTATCTATATAAGGAGGAAAAAAGAGATGAGACGAAAAAATGAGAAGGAATAGAGCGGAAGAGGGAGCAGAAGCAGCAACAAGGGAAGGAATTATGTACGTGATACATGATTATTTGTCATTATATAATTAGTAAACGTCAAGATACGCGGCTCCAGCTCATGTCTCTAGCACTGTAGACAGCAATGGCCTACCAAGCGCATTGACAGTGCTATTTCACGCGACTCTTGGAGTCAGTAAAGGCCCGTAAGCCGTGAGTCAGCCTAATGTAAGCAGTTTCTTTTTTGCCTTACTTTTCAGGTGATCTGACTTTTCGTACTGTATTCTGTCTTCCTTTGCAACCATGATCTGGGCCTCACACCTCCATCCGCCAGCCACCACCAACACACCTCCCTTTCGTACATCCGTGAAATCCTTTACTCCTGTCAAAAGACGTTTGAAATGCTCCATGCCGATACTTGGGTGACGCCTGTCAGCCTGCCCTCTCTACTCTCTTGCCTCCTCACCATCTGGAATGGCGGCTCGGCGGAACCACGTCGGCGCCGCCTGATAGGAGTGCCGACGGCCGGGACATAGATGTCCCTTCTCACAGCGCTGGACACGCGATGCACGAATAATTTCGACCAAATAGCGAATGGCCACAAAAATCACATTGGGCTGACATCATCAACAAGAATAAAAACTGGCCTGTATTTCGAGCATCATTGTTGGGCACATGAATGACAAGGGGACGGTGTATCGGAAGGGTGGCGGGGAGGACCTTCCGTGCCGGGCGTGGTGGGACTGGGGGCCGCCTGGAAAGGGTCCTGTGTCATGAGGTAGCGGCGGCCCCGAATTCTGCCTTTCTAAATAAGTCTCGACACTCGATCTAATTAACTGGTGGTCGCTTCCTGCCGGCACCGGGGGCGACGGCGGCACTATCAGCCCTCCGCTACCGCCGTCTGACACGCCCAATTGTCAGCAATGACAGGCGGCCCGGTTCCCCCCGCCCCCTCCCCTGATAACTCACGCCTCCGCCACATAATTTCCACTAAATGATTCATTAACTGTTTTGGCAAGTTGGTGAGGCTTTCTCGCTGCAGCTGCAGATAATTTGTTGCTGCATCGGTCGGCGCCTAGAGGACAGAACTTCAAGGGAGGAAGGGCCATCTCCGCAGCCACAGCAACTCGCTATGCTCCAGTCTACCTTCAGAGAACAAAACATTCCAGTCGCAAATAGTTATGGGTCAAACAGGTGAATGTTTGAATGGGGACTTCCAGACGGCGCCAAATTACAAATAAAATCATTACAGCAAGTAACAACTGCAGTGAAAGTCAGATCAGCAACAACACGACAGTGATTGTGGCGCCGATAGTGACGTCATGGGTGTTGACGGGAAGGAAGAGGAGCTGATGGAGTGTGTGTGTGTGTGTGTGTGTGTGTGTGTGTGTGTGTGTGTGTGTGTGTGTGTGTGTGTGTGAGAGAGAGAGAGTGACGATAGGGGCTGTATGCAAGTTCAATAAATATATGATGAGGCAGCTGAGGGATGAAGCAACTAAATGTCTGTGATGACGGCAAGGTTGGTGGCGACAGCAGCGGCAAGAAGGAGGCAGGGCGAGTCACTCATCGAGGAAGCCTGCAGGGTGGTATTCAGTAGCTGATGACGTCAAGGAAATTGAAATGGGACTGATAAAAAAAATGAGAGGAGGAGGAGGAGGAGGAGGATGGAATAGTAGTCGTGGTGGTGGTGGTGGTGGTGGTGCTGGTGGTGGTGGTGGGAGAAAAAAAAGTTGGAGGGAGAGAAGAGGAAGAAGAGGAGGAGTGCGGGGATGAAATGTTACATGGAAGGAAAACAGTTGCAGATTTAGAGAGAGAGAGAGAGAGAGAGAGAGAGAGAGAGAGAGAGAGAGAGAGAGAGAGAGAGAGAGAGAGAGAGAGAGAGAGAGAGAGAGAGAGACTTGTTCAAACCCCAAGAACAATTATTACTATGAATGCTGCCACCAAAGAGGGTTGAAGAGCAAAGGAGAAACTTGGACGCTATGAGGGGAAGGGAGGGCGCTTATCAGTCTAGAGAGAGAGAGAGAGAGAGAGAGAGAGAGAGAGAGAGAGAGAGAGAGAGAGAGAGAGAGGGAAGGAGAGACTAGGAGGACGGAGAGAGAAAGAATGAAAGAGGGACAAGGGAGGCTGTGAGGGTGATATGGAGAGAGAGAGAGAGAGAGAGAGAGAGAGAGAGAGAGAGAGAGAGAGAGAGAGAGAAGGGGAGAGCGGTCCCAAGAGATAATTTCAGGTAACGTCGGCACTATCTCACTTCTGACGGCGATCGATAAACATTTTGAAGGGTGAGATGACGCACACAAACACACACACACACACACACACACACACACACACACACGTTTCCTTTCAAATATATCTTGTTGTTGGTTTTCTCCTTCCTATTGCGATGCTTGTCGGTGTGTCCGTCATTCAGTGAGTGCCGTAAGTTGATGTACTGATTAACAATTACGTATCAGGAACATATCCATCACCTTGATAAGAAAGTAAAGGTAAGTAATGTATAGCTTTCAATTCATTCTATTACTGGAGCATAAAAGAATAAGAAGCCCAAGGAAGCCTGCAAGAAGATATCAGGCCAACATGTGGCAGTCCTTACCACCACTGATGATGATAATAGCAATGTACTGACATTCAGACAACTTGGAGAAGGCGAGGTGGAGAGAAACACAACTCAATTCCTTGCACCTGTGTTTCCCTCCACCTCCCCCCTCCAATAATAGCAATGATAATGATAATAATAATAATAATAGTAATAATGATAATAATAGTAATAATAATAATAATAATAATAATAATGATGATGATAATAATAATGATAATGATAATAATAATAATATGAGTAATAAAAATTTTAATAATAATAATTATAGTAATAATGATAATAATGATAACAATGATGATGATAATAATAAGAAGATGAAGAAGAAGAATAATCAAGAAGAAAAAAGGAATAAAAGAGAGTGATACAAGAGAAGCTGTAAGAAGCCTTTACACAGACATTTTCTCGCCTCCGTGCTCCTAATCTTCTACAATACATTGCTTATTTATGCGGCATTTATTTATTAGCTAGATTTCAATCATTGTATTGGATTTTATGCATGTAACTTTTTATTGTTCTAATTTTTTTTTTCTCAGATATCTAAATTATTTAAATGCAACTCGAATTGCCTTTTCTACTTTGCTTTGACCAATGACATTTTCTTTAGTTCGAAACGTATTTTCTTCATTCTCTCTTTTTTCTCAGATGTTAGGTAGGTAAATCTCGTTGTTGCAATCCAGCTTTGCTTCACTTTTTTCTTTACTGTTTCTCCAATTATCATACTGTTGAGAGAAAAAGGTCAGAAAGAAGAAAACGAAAATTATTCCATTAGGCACCGCAACATAAGTCAAATAGCATCGCTAGGGTTAACGGGTGAACGCTACATCTCCGACGCGGGCAACTAAAGGTTTGGCAAGGATTCGAACCCGGGCCGCCTACACCAGACCAGAGTTCCGAACACGAGCCTTCTTAACTAACTTGTACTCACTGATTTACCATTGGTGAAATTTGCATAATCGAGTTATTGAAAAGAAATTTACATTTAGTTAACCTCTTCAGTGCCAGGACGCGCTTTCATATGCATTCTGCTTACTATTTGGTGATTTTATACAGCTTTAGAAACTTATGTTGGAGATTAGACTAGTTAAGACTCTGGCTATTAATCATCTGACTTCCATAGGCACTTCCTAATGTAAATAAAATTGTCCAATCATACCATGCATACTCATGGTAAAATTGCCTCTCAGTAATGAAACGGTTAAAGAAAATATTTCAGACACGAAAAGTTAAAAAAGAAGGTTAGTGTCAGACAGTGTATCCTTCTATTAATCTCCAGTTCTTCTTCATCTTCGCGGAGTCTTTAACATAAAGCCACTCATTAGTGCATATAGTATGTTAATCTATCTCCGATTTATATACTTAACTTGAAATTCACTGACTTTATGACATCATTGTTTGGGGAAGCTGTACAAGATTATTCACATGCTTATCTTTAATCTTTACCTTTGCCCAGTAAGTAAACTATTAAACAGTCAGAAAATAATCAGTAAAGCTCGCATATTTCTAATCTGTTGTAATTCCATTCATGATCTACCACAATCCCTGATATGGAATGATACTTCAGAAAAATATTGGATTTTTAATTGATAAGTTTCTACAAATAAAACTTATTGTCTTTAATCTATATCTTTGCCTAGTAAGCAACCAGTAAACAATAAGTAAAGCTCGAGTAATTGTTGATTTATTGTAATTTCATCTATAAATTACCACAATAGAGCTTCTGGCACCACGAGACCAGAAGAATTGAACAAGGAAGGAACCGAACTGAAGCTTCTATTCGTTCATGATCGCGACTGCCTAACGGTCACCGCCAATCACAGTGATGCGTTGACCAGCAAATCCATATATCTAAAGAAACTTAATTATAAATAAATGATGCTGATATTTTTGTAATACATCTAATGATACTGCAGCTACAGCAACATTGGTAGTGATAATTCGATAAAACTCAATTTCTTCCAATAGCCATTTTGTCAACATTTAACTTTTTCTTTCATTTATGTATTCCCTGCCATTAGATATGTACTCGTAGAATATGCAAGTAAAAACATAAACAAAAACATATATTAAAAGAAAAATAAGACATTTTTCGTAGAACCTTGTAAATCTTGTTCATCTCAAGAATTTAGAATAGTCCTGGAGTAAGCAGTGCGCCTGCGCCATAAACATGTGTGTATGTGTGACTGTGTGTGTGTGTGTGTGTGTGTGTGTGATAAGCTTGGCACGTGTGCTGGCGAGAGCTATCGAGTGTACTGAAATCTTCACGAGGATTATTCATCCGATACAAGAGGAAGGAGAGAAGACAATGAAGAAAGAAGAAAGGTATTGTAATGGATGAGTGATGATGTTTTAGGGAGGGAAGCAGGTAATCATTCCTCCGTTTCAGCAAATGTGTCTGTAATATTGCCAGCCGAGATCACTTCAACATGTGGTAACTGCCACTGACTGATGCTCTCACTCGCTAATTGGTATTGGTATTCTATTCTTTTGAAGTGTAGCTGTAGCAAATCAATGTTGTGTATCTACCAAACACATTCTTTAATTGTAAGATATATTTGCTCTTCAACGATACTGAAGTAAACAGCAATCAAAGAGTGAAAGCATCAGTGAAAGTGTTGCCATGTTCCGTATCCTCACTGTGCACTGCATTACTATGACACTTGCTGAAACAGTAGAGAGAGAGAGAGAGAGAGAGAGAGAGAGAGGGGGGTTATGTCCAGGCTACTGGTGGCTAGTCTCACTATCAAGCTGAATATGTGATACATAGGACAAAAGAAAAAAGATAGGCAAAGAAACCTGATTAGCTTACCAATGTGCCATAGTTTTGGTGGTAATGTACGATGTTTCCACATCGTCAAGATTTCATGGAATATTACTTATAGTTTTGCTTGAGTGTGTCCAACAGATCTAAGTTGTTATATTTGTTATATATATATTTTTTTTTCTTTTGTTAATTTTTGGCACACCATCTTTATGAATTAGATTATTGCTGAACAGCCAAACTACACGAACCAACCCTGGATATTGCCAGCATGGTGGTGAGACATTTCGGATCAGTGTGAAATTTTCTTCTCTCCACGTTCCCTTTGCATCCATTAATACAATTCTCTCCCAGATTTTAAAGTAAAAGGCGATCCTTCAGCATTTTTCATAAATTTTCATTACTTGACCATGCTTACGTTAAGAGGACGACAAATATAATTAAAGAAATTCCTGCTCTTTCCCAAGGACTCGCTGCCCCCTTGGAAATTACTGACAACCTCCCTCAAGGTTAAGAACCTCTGGTGTAGACAGAAAGGATCTTAACCTTAACTTAACCAAACCTAACCAAAACATCTTCTTGCAAGGGGACTGCCCCCTCAGACACCCCGTAGACTAGGTGGGAGGCAGCACCGCCCCACCGGCACCCCTAGGATCTTTACCCTAACCTAACCAAACGCAACCTAATTATCTTATAGCAGGAGGGGGCTGCGTCTCCCCTCAGACTACCCCCAAGACTTAATTAATTGGGGGCTGCGCACCCCAGGCCCCCCTAGGATCTTTACCTTAACCTAAATGTCTTCAAGTAGAGGGACCTGCAGACCCCTCAGGACCCCCAACGTCGCCTTGTACTATGTCACAGTGGCCGCATGCCCACCAACACCTGAACACACGCATAACTCTCCTTACTCACGAGCAGGGCGACAAGCTTCGTCATTATGGACTTAGAGTTTGGGGGGCACCTACCAAACTTTGAGAGCCTATGTAGGGCACACTAAGGCGGGCCGCCAAATAAAACCACAAAAAAGTGTTGGGCATAAACTACTTCATCACTAAATGTCAGTATTTTACTGCTTCTTTAGGAGGTGCTATTGGTAAGATTATCCGAGCAGTTGAAGAGAAAGGCATAATTGATAAGTGGTTAGAATATCTTCTTTCCTTACACTACTGAAAATAGGTCGAAAATGAAAAATCTTAGATGTAAATGATGAATTAGATTTTTATTATCAGATAGTTCAAATATTCGTTCCAACACACGATTGCTTGACATCAGACAACCTTACACACCACACACACACCAAAGTACTTAACAATACTTCTGTGGTGTTTTCTGGATCAGTAAAGGCTAACATTTGCATTAGGAATTTTCATGAGATAGATCATTGAACGCACTGACAACATGCTGTTATTTACGCATACGTAACAACTATTGAGTTGAAACAAAATGCACACCTGTGAGAAAAGCATTATGTATTCACGGTGTACCCATAGTTTATAGCTCTATATGAAAAAGTTTTTTCTTTAATATTTTGGGTTTACTCGAGGAAAACTATAACTTTCAACTTCCCTATTTGCCTATGGAATAAACTGTTGTTTTGGTGAAAGTGAAATGCAGATATTTTGTTTTCTTCTTCGCTGCATAGTAAATCAAAGTAAACATCAAGATGTAGTACGGTTTATGTTCAGATAAGGTAATAATTTTATTATGTCAATATCAAGGATTGTCTTTGATTCTGGCAGAACATTTGATGGGTTTGAAATGAGTTACTTCAAGCTGGTGACCAGAAAGCTAAGTGATGCGCCTTCTTTGTGTTAGATTTGCTTCAGCATTACAGCAAATTGCTCACCCCGATTCTGTCCAACTCTCCAACTCACAATTATTCATACCTTTCTATGGTAAACTCTGGAACTTCCTGCCTGCTTCTGTATTTCCATCTTCTTACGACTTGACTTCTTTTAAGAGAGGTATCAAGACATTTGTCTCTCGCTTTTGGATAACTCTTAATAACTCTAAGGGAACTGGCAATCCAGTGGTTTTTTCCATTTTTTGTTCCCCTCTTGGGTGAAAGAAAGGGACATCAGTGCACTAACTGTATAAAATTTATTAGGTGCAATTTTTGGTGTCCACAAATCTATCAAGTATACTTAAAAAAAAAAAAAAAGCTGGCACCGGTGGTAGGTACTGACAAGCCGCGTGACATTTCGGCATGGAAAGCCTCAATGTTTGTTTTTTTTCTGATTTCTATGAGACAGATTCTGTTGTCATCGATCTCTTTAGTTAATATAAACATACAATACCTTATTCTATGAAGATTACTATTATTATTATTATTATTATTATTATTATTATTATTATTATTATTATTATTATTATTATTATTATTATTATTATTATTATTATTATTATTATTATTATTATTATTATTATTATTATTACTATTATTATTATCATAGGTAATCATTATTATTTTTGTTATTAATTATTGTCATTATTATTATTATCATTATCATTATTATTATCATTATTATTATTATTATTATTATTATTATTATTATTATTATTATTATTACAATTATTATTTTTACCAATATTACTATTATAATCATTATTAACTATCGAACTACCAAAAGTTAAATAGAATATCCCATAAAGTTTTGCTGTCTCAAGAATCTCCAGTGTGAGATGATGCTTTTGTCGTTCTTTTTACTTAATATTACTCCTTACTCAGTGCCGTCCCTCGCCCACCATCACCCGGAGACTTCGTCCTGCTTGCCTTCAAAAGAAGAACAGTAAACCAGTATACCAACCCCATGGCAGCTGGCGTTATTAGATGGTCTAATCATGATGGTCTGAAGTCGAGTCACTTTCTACACTCGCCCTCTGTGTTTGCCCACTGTGTTTCGCCCTCTTCCTCAGTCTTAAGTCCTTCGTTCTACTGAGACTTGCAAAACTTGACAACTGACACACTAGAGTGAATAACAATGAGAGAAAACAGGAAGCATAGTGGACGTGACGTGAGTACAGAAAGTTACTCGATTTCTACCTGTAACTGAACTACCAACTGTGTTACGTAGGACATCATTATTTTTAGATTGGTCGATTGGTGTGTGATTTGTATTGTTTTGTACGCGTGAACAACAACCCTCCGTGTTTATCTGGCCTTTCCACCACACCTTTCCCGCTCTCCCTGCATCACCTCATCCCTCCCTCCCTCCCTCCCCTCATCCGTACGTTATGTAATACAAATATGTTCCATCTCGCGGGTCGACCTCTGCCTCTGGCTGCGGCGACACAGTCATGTGTGCTGGTCGGCTACAAAGCGCAATTGTACAAAGGCAAGGCGCTATACCGTGGGCCGTGTGACCCGCCAGGATGTGTGCGGCGCTCCGGCCTGCCACCCACGCCATCACAAGCCCCTGCAGGCACGGTGTGTGTGTGTGTGTGTGTGTGTGTGTGTGTGTGTGTGTGTGTGTGTGTGTGCGTGCGTGCGTGCGTGTGTGTAGAGTGAGAAGCGAAGAGCTCAGGAGCCAACATCAGCCGTCAGACCAACTTAGCTAAGCATCGCAGGGAAGAAATAAAGGCTATCATGAGGAATTAGGAGTGGTGGTGGAGAAAGCATAATACTGATGGTGGAGGTGGTGGTAGTGGTAGTGGTGGAAAATATAGGAATAATAGACTGATGTTCATTTTTATATTTGTGCTCCCAAAGTTATACCATTGTGTGTGTGTGTGTGTGTGTGTGTGTGTGTGTGTGTGTGTGTGTGTGTGTGTGTGTGTGTGTGTGTGTGTGTGTGTGACAACAGAGAGAGAGAGAGAGAGAGAGAGAGAGAGAGAGAGAGAGAGAGAGAGAGAGAGTCATGCATGAATAACTTGCTACAACTATACAGTGTTATAAATCATAATGATTCACATCTTTTTTTGTACAACAGGAACGGATACGGCTTAAAATTATTTAGTGAAGTTATGTATCTTCCAAATATAACATTCACTCGTGGCAGGGAAGTTGACATTGTTGATAAGTTACATTTCGTTGTTCTATGTGGCTGTAACTATGCACATATTTCCCTTTTTCATTATTGGTTTGGTGTTCCCGTGTACCATTTAATTTTCAAAAGTATACCGCAAGTTTCCTATACAGATCGCTTTTCCCTGAAATATTCCCCTAAATAATTTCTTCCATGATAGATCATGTGAAATTTCTACTCAGATCAATTTCTCCTATTAGTATGCTACCCCATTATAAACTAGGTTATAATACAATACTAACGGATCTACCCATCTATTTAGATATGTTGACCTCCTCACAACAGGATTTAAACGTGTGATGAATACAAAGATACAGAGGAGAGGGCTTCCTGTCCCATCACACCCTTCTCTCTTTTAGTTGCCTTTCACGATGTGTAGGAATGTGTTGCTAATATTTCTTCATCCCAGCCGTAGAGTGTAAAACAAGAGCGTTTCAATGATAGTAATCTTCGTATTAAACCAAGGAGGTACGAATAGTAACTTTCGTAAGATGCATACAAGGTGTATAGTCATTTTTACAAGTGTGTTAACGAGCCACTCTCTTTTCCACTATCCTCATTATCACTAGCTAAGAATTTAAGATTGAAGTGAAAACAGAAAACACAGTCGAAGCGACCTTTACTAAAGCTGTATCAGGTGAGACAAAACGATATGCTCGAGTTTCAGAGAGAGAGAGAGAGAGAGAGAGAGAGAGAGAGAGAGAGAGAAAATAAACGCGTGGAAAACACCAACCTGTTTGTAAAGTACTTGTTCAGCTCAAGATGCAAAACACACACACACACACACACACACACACACACACACACACACACACACACACACACACACACACACACACACACACACATCGCGTAGTGTAGTGGTTAGCACGCTCGACTCACAATCGAGAGGGTCCGGGCTCAAAACCCGGGAAGCGGCGAGGCAAATGGGCAAGCCTCTTAATGTGTAGCCCTTGTTCACCTAGCAGTGAATAGGTACGGGATGTAACTCGAGGGTTGTGGCCTCGCTTTCCCGGTGTGTGGAGTGTGGTGTGGTCTCAGTCCTAACCGAAGATCGGTCACTACGAGCTCTGAGCTCTCTCCGTAGAGGAAAGGCTGGCTGGGTGACCAGCAGACGACCGTGGTGAACACACACACACACACACACACACACACACACACACACACACACACACACACACACACACACACACACACACACACACACACACACATTAGGAATATAAAGGAAGATTCTGGAAGCGAGTAGGCTTCCACACGGCAGTCCCTATATAAAAGCGTATTTACTTGTATACCTACACCTGTCATTCCGATCAACAAATATAACTTGTCATCTTTCGAAACCTCCTACTGATGCCAGTAACTATACCAATTACTGAGTCAGTTTCATACTTTCAACAATCTGACAATTTCTGTCTCCTTTCATTTTCCTCAGTCCTAAACATGATACTTTTTGCCCTTTACTAACTTTGTAATTGTAAAGCTTTAGTATGGTAAGCTGTACTGCACATGTGCATAGTGTCCAGTGCAACGTGGCGTGTCTCGTTAGTGTCATGCAGTGTTTAACCCAAGTCACGGATTGGCTAGGAAGCTGAAGTGGCCCGGTCCACTGATCGCCCACTAGGCAGGAGTGATGAACACACAAGCACAATGACTGGCAACAAGCTTCGTTAGTGGGCGCGCACACACACACACACACACACACACACACACACACACACACACACACACACACACACACACACACACTGCATCCCTCCACTCTCCATCACACACTCCTCTCTTTCCTATTTTATCCATTGCCCACGAACAATTTACAGTTAGTCTGAGCGTCGCACATGTCAGAGCACCCGCGGCACCCGCGCCGCATCCTTCCTACAATATGTTAAGCGAGACGGTGGTGGTGATGGTGGCAGTAGCGGTAGTGGTGGTGGTGGTGGTGGCAGCAATCGAGGTAGCGTGCTGGGGGGCGGGTACCAGGCGTGCTAGAACCATCATTAGCGGCGCGCAGGTGACGACAGGTATCCCGCTACCGCCACCTCACCTGTCCCGGCTACACGGTAATTACACTCTAAAACGGGATGGCAGTCGTCCTCTGGTTATCCCGACGCACATTAACCCACTAATAAAACTTTCTTCGGCACGAGGGCCATATTGGCGAAGACATGGACAACAGCAGGCAACCGCGCACTGTTTATATTGGCGAGGCGAGGCGAGGCGTGGACAGCCTGGGGAGGCGGGGAGGAGGCGTGGGGGAAGGCCATACATTTCGGGCCACTTGCTTATCATAAAAAGAGAAGCTACAATCGTTCAATTTAGCAGCGAACGTCCTCTCGCACCACCGCCTGATTGAGGTGTGCGCTTCCCTCCCGGCGCGGCCACAGGTTATATTCAGGGTCCGGCTTGTGTTACGTATTGATAGGTGCAAGTATTGTATTCGTCTGAGGCGCGTCGAGTGAAACGTGATATTCCTTCTAAGTTTCTTTCCCTTTCTTTCTATATTTGTCTTTTAACATGTAAGACTTTTCTTCCTCCTCCTCCTCCTCCTCCTCCTCTTCCTCCTCCTCCTCCTCCTCCTCCTCCTCCTCCTCCTCCTCCTCCTCCTTCTTCTTCTTCTTCTTCTTCTTCTTCTTCTTCTTCTTCTTCTTCTTCTTCTTCTTCTTCTTTCTTCTTCTTCTTCTTCTTCTTCTTCTTCTTCTTCTTCTTCTTCTTCTTCTTCTTCTTCTTCTTCTTCTTCTTCTTCTTCTTCTTCTTCTTCTTCTTCTTCTTCTTCTTCTTCTTCTTCTTCTTCTTCTTTCTTCTTCTTCTTCTTCTTCTTTCTTCTTCTTCTTCTTCTTCTTTCTTCTTCTTCTTCTTCTTCTTCTTCTTCTTCTTCTTCTTCTTCTTCTTCTTCTTCTTCTTCTTCTTCTTCTTCTTCTTCTTCTTCTTCTTCTTCTTCTTCTTCTTCTTCTTCTTCTTCTTCTTCTTCTTCTTCTTCTTCTTCTTCTTCTTCTTCTTCTTCTTTCTTTCCTTCTTCTTCTTCTTCTTCTTCTTCTTCTAGTTTCTTCTTCTTCTTCTTCTTCTTCTTCTTCTTCTTCTTCTTCTTCTTCTTCTTCTTCTTCTTATTATTATCATTATTATTATTATTATTATTATTATTATTATTATTATTATTATTATTATTATTATTATTATTATTATTATTATTCTTCCTTCCTCTCCTTCCTTCCTTCCTTCCTTCCTTCCTTCCTTCCTTTTATTTCCTTCCTTCCTTCCTCTTCTTTCTTCTTCCTTCCTTCCTTCGTTCCTTCTCCCTTCTTCCTTCCTTCCTTCGTTCCTTCCCTTCTTCATTTATATTTTTCTCATTATGATTATTTTTATTTTTTTTATTATTATTATTATTATTATTATTATTATTATTATTATTATTATTATTATTATTATTATTATTATTATTATCATTACTACTATTATCATTTTTTGTTATCATTTTTATTATTATTATTATTATTATTATTATTATTATTATTATTATTATTATTATTATTATTATTATTATTATTATTATTATTATTATTATTATTATTATTATTATTATTACTATTATTATTATTATCATTATCATTATCATTCTCTCTCTCTCTCTCTCTCTCTCTCTCTCTCTCTCTCTCTCTCTCTCTCTCTCTCTCTCTCTCTCTCTCTCTCTCTCTCTCTCTCTCTCTCTCATCCATCCCCACGAAGTAATCCCTGCCATTACAAAACTATATCGTACTAGTCACGGCGTTCACTCCGAAGGGTTTCCGATCCCACTGCAAACACGCTCCAGTACAGTCGAGTGATCCGCACCCTTCCTTCCTCCATGGTGCTCGTGTCTCCTCCGGTGTGCCCCTTGCCGCACCTGACACACGCCCAGCAAACGTCCCAGCTCCGCTTCTTGTTCCCCGCCGCCTGCCGAGACCATACCACCCTCTGCCTTGGCCGCCGTCACGCCTCCATTCGCCCACGTGTCGTAACGCTCGATTCTAATGCCGGTTTTTTGTCCTGAGTGGGTGATTTGCGGAGCTCTTCGCCAGCGAGCACGAAGGGGCGGCTTCTCTTTCGTCGTGAAAGGTTGGCTTGCGGACTTTTCCTTTCAATTTCCTGTTGTCATTTTGCTGGTAAGAACAGAATCTCTCAGTGACTTGTGGAAATCGTGGAGTACTCAAGTTATTTATTAGTGAATGTTTGTGAAGTATTATTCTAATAAAGTTGAACACGGAGAGGAGTTTTAGGTACGTATGAGGTTATCAGTTTATTCGGTATCTGGTTACTTTCTGTGGATAGGTGGGGTGGATGGGGGCTGTGTGTGTTGTGTGTGTGTGTGTGTGTGTGTGTGTGTGTGTGTGTGTGTGTGTGTGTGTGTGTGTGTGTGTGTGTGTGTGTGTGTGTGTGTGTGTGTGTTCGGCCAAGGGCAAAGATAAAGAAGAGAGAGGAAAGACGTGTTTGTAGTGCTGATCACTAAAGAAGAAAAGTAAAAGATCCGAAAAAGTGCAATATATGCTATTTACTTTACGTTATTGTAAAAGAGACAGTATTTAAGCTTAGCTACCTTGTAATCTGCATACGATATGTAAATGAAATATTTGTACATTGTCCAGGTTTGATTTCTCCTTAGTATCTCTTGCAAACTCCTCTTTCTATAGTAATATTCAAAGACTGCCTTTCCTATAAGAACCTTAATTGTACGTACCCTATCTCAACCCTTACCTAATTAGCATCAAGACAAGTAACACATCATGCTCACATAATAAGTAATATGAAACCACTACAGTCAACCATATCCACTCCTACTTGAACACGCAACACCGGTCACCCATCATCACAATCACGCTTATTCCACCACCACCACCACTACCACCACCACCATCACCATCACAACAACTACAACAATAACAACAACAACAACAGCAATAGCAACAACTATGAACTACTATTAAACAAATCTATTGCCACCAACGCAGCAACAAATATTATCACTACTAACAACTCACACACACACACACACACACACACACACACACACACACACACACACACACACACACACACACACACACATGTAAATCGAGTAGTTGTGACCTTGGTTTATGACACTCAATGATGCTCGAGAGGAAGGCGCAGTTTCCCCTCCAACAGTGTACCGAGGAGTCCCAGTAAGTGTGTGTGTGTGTGTGTGTGTGTGTGTGTGTGTGTGTGTGTGTGTGAAGGGAGAGTCGATGATTATTGATCTGCGAACGCTTCTGCACCTCCGAGTTTATTTATCAGGTATTTTTTCCCAGGATGGTTGGGCTGCATTAATGAATTTTTAAACTCTCTCTCTCTCTCTCTCTCTCTCTCTCTCTCTCTCTCTCTCTCTCTCTCTCTCTCTCTCTCTCTCTCTCTCTGTAATGTGTGTGTGTGTGTGTGTGTGTGTGTGTGTGTGTGTGTGTGTGTGTGTGTGTGTGTGTGTGTATGTGTGTGTGTGTGTTTGTGTGTGTGTGTGTGTGATCGAGAATAGGAATAATAAAGTTGGAATGTTTGGTGCTTTAAGGTTTTACGTCTATCGCTACCATGAGACTGAATATCAATTGCTATGGCATAACGTAAAGGATGATTACAAGATAAACAAAAAGTAAATGAATTAGTAAGGAAGTAAAGCCTGGCCGGAGGGAAGGTGAGGTGAGAGTGGTAGGCATAAAATCAATATCGATATTAAGCTAAATGGATTATCTGTGCCATGTTGTGTGTCTTACTCATTCACTCTGCTGACCATATAAGAAATTATTATGTTTTGAATTCACATCTTGATCATTTTTAACAGATGCAGTGAAAGTTATTGGAGCTATTAATGTTTCCTCTCTTACTGATAGTTTTACATGAAATCCGCACCATTTATAGGAGGAAACGCTCCTAAGAAACAAATTAACTTTTTTGCCTATAAAAAGAATTACTTTCATCTTTTATCAAACCTTTTCATATATATTCGATACCATATGATTTTAGTTAGAATACTACAAATAAATTAGGTTTTTGATGAAACGACATTAGTTCGCAGTAAATTTCAAAAGATAGGAATACGTAGACCAATCAATAAGTGAGAACAGCAGTCATTGGCTCAGTGGCAGTGTTCCCATGTCCGCGTGTCCTCAGGAGGCGAGGATTACAGTGGGAGTTGCTGAAATACACCAAAGTAAATGAGCATATAGAGTTGCAAACAAGAAGCGAGAGACACGGCAGGTAGAGCAAACAGACAGGACCAGAGAATCCTCATCGTGTGCCTGAGAAAGAGACGGAGATGAAGACGAAGGGTGAAGACAGTAAAGACAGAAAGGTATGAGTCTGCATGTGCCGGCAGGAAAGACAGGGGACGAGTGAAGAAGACAGGATGTTGAAGAGTAAAGACATAGTAGACAAGAAAAGGAGACCCTGTCCATGGGGCTACGAAGAGGAAAAGGAAAGATAGAAAAGAAAGGGAAAGGAGACATGGGAAAGAAGTGGAGAGGAAAAAAGTAAAGCGAAACGAGACGTGAACCCTGTCACTCTACCTAGAAAGCGACAGAAAGCTGGGCAAAGGAATGCAGAGTGGTAGAGGAAAAGAAGAAGACAAGCCTGAAAAAAGAGACAGGGACGAGGCAAATACGAACAAGAAAAACAAGAGAAAGTGCAATTCTGTCAGCAAGACTGGAGGAGACAGGAGCAGGATGTAGGCAGAGTCCTACAGAGGCAAGGACAGGGAGGCAGAGGAGCACATGAGGGTAGAGTGAGGCAGGTGTGGCAACGCTCTCAAGGAAGCGGAAAAATTTCAAGACGTGACTTCGTGCCCCCCAACGCTTCACGCCTCCCCCGCCGCCTGCCAGCTCACGTCCGCCTGCCGTCCAACCACCATCCACACCAGATCATCTCGTTATCCCGCGGCTGCTTCTCCCATTCTTTGCGTATTCCTGTGTATTTTGTTTGTTTTAGCCATACATATAGGGAAGTCATCGCTGTTATCCTTTCGTCAAGTTTATCTATTCTTTTTTTTTTTTCATTGTAATTTAGCTGCCTGAGGACTGTTTGTTAATAGCAGTGGTGGTGGTGGTGGGTAGTGGTGGTGGTGGTGGTGGTGGTAGAAGTACGGGTGGAGATTAATCAAATTACAAGTATATGTTTTTTTTTTTTTTTTTTTGCTTTTTTTTTTTTTCTTCTTTTATTATTATTATTATTATTATTATTATTATTATTATTATTATTATTATTATCATCATCATCATCATCATCATCATTATCATTATTATCATTATTACCACAACTATTATCATTATTATTATCACCATCATCACCGCCACCACCACCACCAACAACAACAACAACAACAACAACAACAGCAACAGCAACAGCATACAGCATCACTTCCCTGATAACACCATTACGTCTAATATGTCATAACCACTCAAATCTAACCTCTATTTACGTATTTTCCCCAACAGCACCGTGGACAGTCGCTTCGGTGAGTGGTTAACAAGGAATGGAGGTGATCGTGATAGGTGGTGACGGGGCGGTGCGAGGGCGGTGGTGACGGATGATTGGTGGTGATAGGGACGTTGGGGATGATGGATGGTGCTTGGGGAGGGTGATGCGTGGTGACGGGCTGGTGATGGCGGAGTGATGGCTGGTAATGTGGGTGAGAGGTGGTGATTAGGTGAGTGCTTGAGGCTGTGTTAGTATTGCTCGTTTCAACAGAGGAGGAGGAGGAGGAGGAGGAGGAGGAGGAGGAGGAGGAGGAGGTCATGGCGGTGGTAGTGGAAGAAAAGAAGGGGAACAGAGGGACGAGGAGGGAGGAATAGAAGAAGGGAAACAGGAGGAGGAGGGAAAGGAATTGAGAAGAAAAGAAGTAAAATAGAAAGAAAAAGAAAAATACAACAGTAACATCAACAGCAGAGGAGGTACACAAGAGGTACAGAGGAGGTACACAGGAGGAGGAGGGAGACGGGAGGAGAAGGAGGAGAAGAACGAGGAAATAGACGAAATCAACAGCAGCAGATGCAGCAGGATTAGTATATTAGTTTCTTTTATAAAGGTGGTGGTGGTAGTAGTGGTATTGGTAGTAGGAAGACAAGGACGGGATTTTTAACGACTGGGTTGAGACAGCGGATCAACAACAGTGGCCTCAGAGGCTCAAATAAGGATTGGGGCGAGGAGGTGGGAATAGTATGGCCTACGAAAGAAACGCAAAATGGGAGACGAGGGCACAGAGTGACAAAGAAGACGTAGAGAGGAAGACAAGAGGACAGCAAGCTTCACTGGATTCACCACCTCTACCTCTCCCACCTGATCTCACCTGATCTCTCTACCCAGTCTGCCTCTTGCGCCGCCACTCCTCACCTGCTCTGACAGATGTAAACAATGACGGTGCACACTCCCCCATCCCGGCACGCCACTTCTCCCGTCAGCCGCACTGGGCCGCTCCATGTACAGTATTATGAATGTAGTGCACAGTATTGCTGAGGCATCTCCTTTCTGTCCAGCATTTAGCACCCTCCTGCATTTCGCACACACTGAGGTCAGCGACAGAGCCCGAGGTACTAATGATCACATTTCACCCCAGAGTCACATCAGTAACATCAGCAGCAGCAGCATCACCGTCTGCGCTTGGTGGGCCGCAGGGTCTCCCTGTCTACCACCACAGCTTGTAGGCTACAGTACACCTTTCCCTTCCTGCCACCATCCTTCGCCCATCCTTTACCCTTCGCCTCCATATGGTTTTACTTCTTTTTCCCGTATGCCTCACTCCTTAACTCTTTCCTTAACTTTTTCCTATCAACAGCCGTTGCTTCCTCACCGTTGGATTGCAAGTAGACCATTCGCTGGGGCCGTCACGCGTCACGGACAGGGTGGCGTGGGGTGGGGAGGATGAAGTGTAATGCCGACATTGACGCCATCATTATCAAACCCCCACACTGAAGGCCCCACCCAGCTTGCTTCACACTCCAAACTCTACTGCAAAATTTTAGGAAGCAGAGTGTTAGGCAGTTGCATCAACGTGGCTCGAGACTAGTTGGGGAGCCTCGCTATGAAGAATAAAAGCAGGCTCTCGTGGTGGCAACGGCTGGCGCTGTACACCCTTCACCGCGCGATGGACGGCACCTCCTCCGCTAACCACTACCATTTCTAGCGACTCTATCGAATGCCCTAGCAAATTGTGTTTCATTAGGCAGTCAAGACAGTATAGGACATAGTACGACTTGCAGTGTAAGCAAGAGATAGCTGGTATGTCGTCGCGGGGCACACAGCCTCTATTAGCGGGGGACGCGGGAGGGCAGGTCGGGGAGCCAGGTCGCAATGCAGGTAATCGGACGCTTAGGGATATTCGACCAATCCTGTGGCTGGACAATAACTCATCTCGACATTTGACTCGCTGGGTGAGAGTAACACACCGGGTGTAGGTGAGAGGGCGACTAATGAGTGTGTCTGACCCCTTCCGTTCACTTCATCGGTGTCCCACAGCCTCCTCAGTCCCGTGGCCACACACTTGGCCCGCGCCTCTGCTTTTCCAGGGCGCTTCAGTAGGCAACAGCGAGTATCATTTGTGCGCACAGGAAAAAAAACTGATTTGAATTGGATAATTATGACAAATTATACGGTGCGGTAGGATATTGCCAGCTGTTAATTGGGTCAGCATTCCTGAAGAGGGCAGCCCCTGGCCAGCCTCCTCCTCCTGCTCTTCCTCCTCCAGCCATTACTACACACTACTGCTTCTTTTGCTGCAGCTGCTGTTGTGGCTGCTGCTGCTGCTGCTGCTGTTACGATTACTGCTGCTGCTGCGACGCTTCTTGATATCGGATGTTGTGTTATTGTTGCCAGTGTTGATTCTGATAGTGGTGTTGCTTCAGATTGTTGTTGTTGTTGTTGTTGTTGTTGTTGTTGTTGTTGTTGTTGTTGTTGTTGTTGTTAATGTTGGAATTGTTGTAGTTAATGTTGGTGCTGTTATTGTTGTTGTTGTGGTGGTGGTGATAGTGCTGGTGGTGCTGGTGCTGCCATTGCTTCTACTGTTGGTTTATAATGTTGGTGCTGTTCCTGGTAATGCAACTGTACAATTGTTATTATTTTTGTTTAATAGTATTATTGACATAAATAATGTTTCTAACCTTCCAGTATTCATTACTGTTCTCTCCATCAAATGTTTAAGCCACAAAGGTGGTTTATAAAGTCTCACATCTCCTGACCATCCTTTTAGTCGTCTATGTGTTATTCCTCTTACGTTTTCTTTCTCCTGCTTTTATTGAAACGATCAAATGATGTATGAGTCCCATTTTCTTCTCGTTTTCTTTGCTGTTGATCTCCCTTTCTATGCCTCTT
>NC_059297.1:21149189-21176689 GCF_017591435.1 Portunus trituberculatus
TCTCTCTCTCTCTCTCTCTCTCTCTCTCTCTCTCTCTCTCTCTCTCTCTCTCTCTCTCGACCAGTTATTGAATCGATACAGTTTTTTCTCCTGCGTCTCTTATTTGGACTTCATTTCTGAGACTCACTGACAAGGTGTTGCCGAGGTGAGAGCGGCACGCGGCAAGGAGCACCTGCAGTGAAGGCCGCTGTCGTCGCCACCTGCTCTGGCTTTCAAAACGAAGAGCGAAAGGCTGACCATGTTTAAACTTGACTAATATTTGATACAAGCAATATGAAGAATTCGGCTCTCAGATAAAGTAACATGTATAAAATAACATACCTGTAATCAGTTAGCACCGAGGAAATGGTGAGCTTTGAAAGATAACTTTATGAATAGGATTGGGATAATAGTAGAAATAGATAGACTCGTTTATACAGAGACTGCCGGTTTGCTGGCTTCTTGTAGCTTCCGATTTATTTATTTATTTTGTTCCAAAGTTCTTATTAAATTGCATAAGGATTTTTTTTTCTTTCTGTCTTCCTATTGCTCATATTCCCTTTCTGTCCAGAATTATTGCTCAAGTCAGCATAACGTTTTCATTTTCCATTCCTCTTTTTCCACTAATTGCGTGACCTTGGAATTTCAAACGATCATTATTATTATTATTATTATTATTATTATTATTATTATTATTATTATTATTATTATTATCATCATTATTATTGTCATGTTAATGATCATTTATTCATTTATATATGTATACTTTTATTTATTCATTCATTCATTTGTTTATTTACTATATAATTTTGTCATAAATTTCATCATTGATTTTTATGTATTGGTGTACTTACATTGATTTTTTTCATTTAATTAATTTATTCCTTTATTTTATTGTTTTCGGTTTTTATTTACCTTATTTAATTATTTGTTTATTATACTTTTTTTTCTACTTCTTTTGCCTGTTTAACTTGTCGCATTTTAAAGACACTACAAAGAATGTCATGCCATCTTTCATCCGTTACCTGATGCTCTGGAAACACATGCACGTCACTCACTGCCACATGGCTACACGAGGAATGGGGCGCCTGAGGACACTGGCAGGGAGCATACCGCTACTCGTACATACGCAGGGTTGAAAACACTGCCAGGCATCTATACAGGCTTCCTTATCAGGGTGTCTGGGGCCTCGAGGCGTGTACTGTATGAAGCTTGGTATACACACACACACACACACACACACACACACACACACACACACACACACACACACACACACACACACACACACACACACACACACACACACTCTGTTCACCAGCAGTGAGTAGGTACGGGATGTAAATCGAGGAGTTGTGACCTTGTTGTCCCGGTGTGTGGTGTGTACCTGGTCTCAGACCTATCCGAAGATCGGAAATAATGAGCTCTGAGCTCGTTCCGTACTGTCAGACTGCAAGAATGCACACACACACACACACACACACACACACACACACACACACACACACACACACAATGAAAATTAATTGATCAACTGTAAGCAAGAATGCAGAGTAATATTGTTCGCCGCCATCATTACCTTCACCACCACCACCACCACCACCATCACTTCTACCACAAGAATAGCAACAACAATAACAACAACAACAACAACAACAACAAAAACAATAACAATAAATGCTCTCCGTGTATAACAGTACCTATCAAGTTTCTCTCTCTCTCTCTCTCTCTCTCTCTCTCTCTCTCTCTCTCTCTCTCTCTCTCTCTCTCTCTCTCTCTCTCTCTCTCTCTCTCTCTCTCTCTCTCTCTCTCTCTCTCTCTCTCTCTCTCTCTACTTGCATAACGGCACCTTCCAAGTCTCTCTTTCTCGCGCTGAACAACTATAAACAAAAGAGTAATAATAAATGGAAAAGGATCCAAGTGAACTAACGTAACCAACGGGATGCCACAGAGATCAGTCTTTGACCCTGTTCTCTTTCTTGTGTATATAGAGAACATAGATAATGATGTTACGGGTATAGTATTGAAATTTGCTGATGAAACCAAAATACCAAATATCATAGTCTTTAATGAACAATGCAGAACAATATAGACAAGTTGTCAAAGTGGCGGCAAACCTGATCGGTGAGTTTCATTGTGTATAAGTGTAAAATGATGCATATAGGATATCGAAATGAAAAAGCAAAGTATATTTTTAATGGTAGGTACCTTAATTAGAAGTGTGAACAGTAAAATTGATTTAGGAGTAGCAATATCGAAAACCTAAAATCTAACCAGCTATCTTTAAAAGTTATAAAGAAAACAAATAAAATAATTGACTTAATCGGCAGATCATTTGAGTATAATTCTAAGGATATAATCCTCACGATATACCTCTCTAGTTCGTCTCTTTTGGAATATTGCGTTCAAGCATGGTGCACCTATTACCAGAAAACCAGTTTAGCGTAGGGCAATAAAAATGTTAATAATCAAAACAAACAAATCATACGAAGAGTGTTTTAAGAAATTAGATTTATTCTTATTAACTCGAAGAAAACTAAGAGAAGTCTTTGAAATGCTGAAAGGCATTGACAACATGGACTGTGGTAAATACTTCACGACAGTCTCCAAATTACATGCGAGGAAACGATTGTAGTAGTATAGTTGGGAAAACCTTCCACTCTCATGATTAGAAAAACAAAACAAAACATTTTTTCCCGACGTGTCATCAATCTTTGAACCGGGCTCCCTCGACACGTGATAAACTCCAATACAGTTGAGAATTTTAAACACTATCTTGATAAATATTTTATCTCCAATCTGCGGTTAACAGCGTTTGTTTGTTAGAATTTATAATTCCTTGCTTCGAGAAAAAAAGCTATCTCTTGATCTATTCTAATTCTATACTATAAAAGTTCCTTTTGGGATTTTATTTCTCTAATTCCATGAGATATGTATTTCTAATCTGTTCCCTTTACGACTTACGCCGAAGGGCAGGGAAGGCTAGAGAAACAACCTTTTTTCCTTCTATCAATTTAGTAATATGAAGGGAGATCACCTCGTGAGCATCGCAAGGTCTGTTGTGGCCTGTATCTCTCTCTCTCTCTCTCTCTCTCTCTCTCTCTCTCTCTCTCTCTCTCTCTCTCTCTCTCTCTCTCTCTCTCTCTCTCTCTCTCTCTCTCTCTCTCTCCAACATTTTGTTTATAGGACCACATCTACCTTTCTCCTTTTTGTCTTTTTTCTTTCTTTTTCTTATTTCTTTAGAAAATCACAGCTACCTTTCTTCCTTTTTTTTCCTTTTCTTTTCTTTTGTTTTATTTTGTGTTGTTTCCTCCCTCCCTTCTCTCCCGTCTAACCTTATTTCATATTGAATCCCTTCGAGCCGGGGAACCAAGCGAAAGGAGAAAAAACAAAATAAAATAAAAGATTAAGAGAGAGAGAGAGAGAGAGAGAGAGAGAGAGAGAGAGAGAGAGAGAGAGAGAGAGAGAGAGAGAGAGAGAGAGAGAGAGACAGACAGTAAAAAAAGCAAAAAAGCCGATAAGGAAGATAGAGAAAAGGAAAGAAAATGGGAAAACTAAAAAAACAAGAAAAAAACCAAGAAGAAAGGTATATAAAAGAGAAAGAAAAATAGGAAAACGAAGCAAGGAAGGAAGGAAGGGAAGAAAAATAAGCTCACTGAGAAGAAGCAGAGAGGAAAAAGATACTAAACAGTGACTAGTAAACAAAAAAAAAAAAAAAAAAAGAAAGAAAGATAAGAGAAAGATGAGAAGGAATCTAACCTAAATAAGATAGACGCATAAAAAGTAAAATGATAAGAAAAAGAAATAGGAAAGGATGAGCTGAATCTAACCGTGTCCACATTGAGAAACGGAGAAAGGAGACGAAATTAGATAAAGTATGGAAAGGACGAAAGAGATAAGAAGACAGATATAAAAAAGAAAAAGATGTGAGAGAAAAGAACAGCTAAAAAGGAAGAAGGGAGGAAAAGAGGACAAGATTAGATAGAGACGTTTCAAAGGACAGTAAGAAAATAGATGAAAAATTGTAAAAAAAAAAAAAAAACTAGTTATGTTTAATCAGAAGAAAACAATGCAAAGAAGGATGAAGGATCTATATGAAGGAAGAGAAAAAAAAAAGAAGGAAGGAAAGAAAAACAAACTTCAAACGTGAATAGAATAACATCAAAAGAATATGAAAATGGAAGTGCGAGAAAAGACAGAAAACGATAAAAAAAAGGGGATAGAAAGAAGGAAAGATATATGTAAAGGAGGAGAAACAAGAAAAGAAACTGGCAAACTTACTTAAAACATAGGAAACAAAAACAAAAATAAATAAAATAAAACGAGAAAGATAGAAAAAAAATAGATAGAAAGTAAGAGGAAGAAGGAAGAAAGGAGTCTATGCTAAGGGAGGGAATGAAGGATAGGAGAGCAAACTTACATAAGACGTGGTACAAGGTCACGTCTGTTTACCGAGCATTCAAAATGGAGCGCAAGTAATTATCGGTAGGAAAAATACCTTCATTGCCGCCAGCCAAGCCAGACGCTCCTTCCTTGTTGCAGACAGAGGCAGAGGGAATGAGAAGGAGAGGGAGAAGAAAGTTGGAAGGAGGAAAGGGAAGGAGAGAGAGAGAGAGAGAGAGAGAGAGAGAGATGGAGGAAGGGAGAAGGTGTAAGGTAGGAAAAGTGAATCATTAATAGAACGTTAGGGAGAGCAAGGTAACGGAAGGGAGAAAAGTGAATGAAAGAAGTGAGAGAAAGAGGAAGAAGAAAGGTAGGATAAGGGAACGGAAGGAGGGAGGAAGGGAAAAGAGATAAGATGGGAAAGGTACGGGAGGAAGTGATAAAAGAGAAGAAGGAAAGAGGGAAAAAAATGAAAGTTGGTTGAGGAAAGAGTGAGGAAAAGTGAAGAAGAATGAAGAAAAGTAGAAGGTAAAAAGTAGTAAAGGGAAAATAAGAAGCGGAAAAAAAAATAGAGAGAAAAAGCAAACTGAAAAAAAAGAAATAATAAATTCAGAATGAATGAAGAATAAATGTAGAGAAAAGAGAAATAAAGGAAATGTGAAATAAAGATGTAGAAAAGACGTAACAATCAACTTAAAACAAAGAAAACAGAAACACAGAAGAAGAAGAGAAGGATTTGTGGAGAGAAGGTTGACGATGATGGTGAAGAAAACTGATAAAACAGACACATGGAAGAGAGTGAAGAGGGAACGAGGAGAGAAGGACTGTGGATAAGAACTAATGAATAAAGAAAAAGAGGAGGAGGAGGAGAAGGAAGAGGAGGAGGAGGAGGAGGAGGAGCAGGAAGAGGAGGAAAGCGATGAACAGATGAGTGGAAGAGAATCGGAAAGTGAAGAAGAGGACTGGTGGTGGGAGGAAAATTGATTGATTATTCCTTCACGGTCTAGGGAGAGAGAGAGAGAGAGAGAGAGAGAGAGAGAGAGAGAGAGAGAGAGAGAGAGAGAAATCAAGTAAACATTTCCTTCACATATTTTCTTTTCATTTCATTTTTCCTTCTTTCTTCCTTTTCATCCTTGTCATCCTGCGTCCCTCCAACCCTCCCATCTTTCTTTATTATTTCTTTCTACCACTTAAATTCTGCCTCCATTTCTTCCTTTCTTGCTTTCTTTCTTAATCATTTTTTTTTCTTCTGTATTTTTCTTCTTCGTAGCTTCATTATATCTTTCTCCTATTTTTTCTTTCCTCTCTCCCTCTCCATCTCTGAACGTCTCACTTTTCTTTTTCTCTTTCTCTCTCTCTCTCTCTCTCTCTCTCTCTCTCTCTCTCTCTCTCTCTCTCTCTCTCTCTCTCTCTCTCTCTCTCTCTCTCTCTCTCTCTCTCTCTCTCTCTCTCTCTCTCTCTCTCTCTCTCTCTCTCTCTCTCTCTCTCTCCACTTCTCACTGTTTCCCCCTCCTTATCTCTTCTGTTCTTCTACTTCTTTGTCGTTACTTTTTCCCAACATCTTATTTTTCCCTACCTTCCGCTGACAGTAAGACTAATACTTGAGTTAAAAGAAATGAAAGTGATGCATAGGAGTGGAAGAGAACACTGAAAGACACGTCGCTGGCTCTTGTTGAGTTGTTGACACTATCCTCTTTATATCTCCTCATGTCTCATTCTCTCATGTTTCTTTCTATGGAGCGTAATAGAATAGAAACACTGAAATATTGAACTGAAGAAGGGATAAGTACTCGTAATTAAGTAAAAACCTTGGCACCGAGATATGAAGTGTTTATTATCGGGATCATAACTTTTGTCACGTCCCAACATAATTTTGAGATCCGCGAACATCCCTTTTTCATCTTATATTTATATAGATATTTCTGTTGCTTCCATGCCACTGTATCACCAACACCACAGGCTAATTTGAGGTGATTCATGTAAATTTAGAAACTCATTCTTAACCTCTCCGGTATCTAATCCCGATTGCTTTCAAATCTGTAATGGAAGTTAGTAGGGATTTTCAAGGGTGTTTTCACGATGCAGTGATAGTTTAACAGCTTCCAGTGAAAGCTGTTAAGGTTTTGAAGGCTGTTTTCACGAAACTATTGGTAGTGTAATGCGTTCTATTGGAAAATATTATAGTTTTCAGGATTTTATGATATCAGGGATTGCTTAACAAGGATTCCACATTACTAATGAAATGAAATTCTATGAGAACATTATTACTAACCATCTCTAAAGCCTGTAAAGAGCTTTCATGGAAGAACAGTTTCAAAATGCAGATCATAATCTCTATCTATTTTGCTCAACTCTCCGTTGGTCACTATTATAGTGCTCGGCAAGTCCTACGTTATGTTGGGCCAATCAATACTTTCTCATAGGATCTTCAATTTTCAAATCTATTTTAGTCTTTACATGGAGCTTTCTTCATAACTAACCAGCATCTATGAAAATACAGTATAGTTGATGGTTACGGTTTTCAAGACCAAATTGATAAGTTCCGCAGGTTTGGTTCTTTCACGCAATATCTTGTGTAGGTTTATTAATGAGCTACAATATGAGCATAAAATGGCCTTCCGCATTCTGCTTACGTTCCTATGTTCTTATATTTAGTATAACCCTTTTCAAAGTACTCACTGTCTTAGGTGTTCTTGTACAGATGACTCCCATTCCTCGAAATTAGATAGACGACCCTCCAAAAGGTAATGCATTATTCCCAAAAGAATTCCGAAATACTTAGTTTTTCTCTGAGGTGCTTCCATCATGGGTCGCCATAGCAGCTCACCCATCAATCTTCTTAAAACGCAATCCTCCACCACCTCAGATTTCATTCACCATCAGATCTTTTGTTGGCGTAGTGACCTGCCTCTGTATACCCTCTGAGTATCTCATTAGTGAAATAGTGACTCCTATTCCAAAACACTTTAATCTCGCATCATAACTGCTTTCAAAGGCAATATTGATTAATTAGCTAAGTTTTCAAACCCTGTTGAAGTACCTCAAGAATCGTGAAAAAATTATGAAAGGTCTCAAATAATTTCTGCTAGAGTGTATTGAAAGTTAAGGATGTATGATGGCGATACGTTTTAGAATCCAGACCAGACAATGGTATACTAGTGGAATAAACTTATCGCTGGGAAACGTTATATGGTCTTGTGCCCGTATTCTGAAAACGCTTTAGTCTCTCACCCGCTTTAGTCTTTTTATATTTCTGCCTGGAATCATGCCAAGTCTGTTCTCCAACTTGCCAAACACTCATTCATAAGTAGAAAATGTCAAAATCTTTCAAACTCAAACTCTCCTCGAGACTTCTGGCATCTAGCCAAAAACATTTCCAATAACTTCTCTTCTTCATCTTCCCCTCCTTTATTTCATCCTGATGGCAGCACTGCCATCTCTCCTGTCTCTAAAGCTGAACTCTTCTCTTAAACCTTTGCTAACAACTCCACCTTGGATGATTCTGGGCTTGTCCCTCCTCTCCTCCTTCTTCTGACTATTTCATGTTTACAATTAAAATTCTTCGTAATGATGTTTTCCATGCCCTCGCTTGCCTAAACCCTCGGAAGGCTTATGGTCCTGATGGCGTCCCTCCCATTGTTCTCAAAAACTATGCTTCCGTGCTTGCACCTTGCCTGGCCAAACTCTTCCAACTTTGTCTATCGACTTCTACCTTTCCTTCCTGCTGGAAGTTTGCCTACATTCAGCCTGTTCCTAAAAGGGTGACCGTTCTAATCCCTCAAACTACCGTCCTATAGCTTTAATCTCTTGCTTGTCTAAAGTTTTGAATCTATCCTGAATAGGAAGATTCTCAAACATCTGTCACTTCACAATCTTCTGTCTGATCGCCAGTATGGCTTCCGTCAAGGTCGCTCTACTGGTGATCTTCTGGCTTTCCTTACTGAGTCTTGGTCATCCTCTTTTAGAGATTTCGGTGAAACTTTTGCTGTAGCGTTAGACATATCAAAAGCTTTTGATAGAGTCTGGCATAAAGCTTTGATTTCAAAACTGCCCTCCTACGGCTTCTATCCTTCTCTCTGCAACTTTATCTCAAGTTTCCTTTCCGACCGTTCTATTGCTGCTGTGGTAGACGGCCACTGTTCTTCTCCTAAATCTATTAATAGTGGTGTTCCTCAGGGTTCTGTCCTGTCACCCACTCTCTTTCTATTATTCATTAATGACCTTCTTAACCAAACTTCTTGCCCTATCCACTCCTACGCTGATGATACCACCTACATCTTTCCACGTCCTTTCAGAGACGACCAACCCTTCAGGAAGTCAACAGATCACGCAGGGACGCCACAGAACGCCTGACTTCCGATCTTTCTAAGATTTCCGATTGGGGCAGAGAAAATCTAGTAGTTTTCAATGCCTCAAAACTCAATTCCTCCATCTATCAACTCGACACAACTTTCCAGATAACTATACCCTCTTCTTCAATAATACTCAACTGTCTCCTCTTCCACAATGAATATCCTCGGTCTATCTTTTGGTCATAATCTTAACTGGAAACTTCACATCTCATCTCTTGCTAAAAAAGCTTCTATGAAGTTAGGTGTTCTGAGGCGTGTCCGCCAGTTTTTCTCGCCCCTCCAACTGCTTACTCTGTATAAGGGCCTTATACGCCCGTGTATGCAGTACTCTCCTCATGTTTGGGGGTTTCCAGTCACACAGTTTTACTAGATAGGGTGGAATCAAAAGCCTTTCGTCTCATCAACTTCCCTCCTCTGACTAACTGTCTTCAGCCTCTTTCTCACCGCCGAAATGTTGCATCTCTTTCTATCTTTTATCGCTATTTTCATGTTAACTGTTCTGTTCTTGCTAACTGCATGCCTCCCCTCCTCCTGCGGCCTCGCTGCACAAGGCTTTCTTCTTCCTCTCATCCCTATTCTGTCCAACTCTCTAACGCAAGAGTTAACTAGTACTCTCAGTCATTCATACCTTACACTGGTAAACTCTGTATTTTCGACTTCCTACGACTTGTCTTCTTTTAAGAGGGAGGTATCGAGGCATTTGCTCCCTAATTCTGGCTGACGCTTTTTCTCCTTGTTAGAGAGCCAGCACTAAAGTGGGCCTTTTTTTTTATCTTTTCTTTTTTTGACCCTTGGTTGACCCTCTTCCCTACATACAAAAATAAATAAATAACTATGACTATATTCCAAGGCAACGGGGATCATTAGCCGAGATCACAAGAATGTTTTCCATGTTAATAAGGTTGTTTTATCACAATATTGTTGATTTATCACAAGAGCAGTAAAGACGCACAGTACATAAAGATCCGTGCAACTTCAGCCATATCCCATGGAAAGTAGTGGAGGTACTACCCAGAAACCGATACCATTAGTCCGCCAATGCGAAACGCGATTTTCTCGATTCCTAGTTCATCACCACTCACTGAGACCTCCTCTACGTTACTGACCACTCCTGTTCTTCATTGCTTCCTTCTGTTTTATTCTCTTAATTTTCTTTCACTCCCTTAATTTTTTCTTCTCTTTTTTTATAACACAATTCACATCTCTCTCTCTCTCTCTCTCTCTCTCTCTCTCTCTCTCTCTCTCTCTCTCTCTCTCTCTCTCTCTCTCTCTCTCTCTCTCTCTCTCTCTCTCTCTCTCTCTCTCTCTCTCTCTCTCTCTCTCTCTCTCTCTCTCTCTCTCTCTCTCTCTCTCTCTCTCTCTCTCTCTCTCTCTCTCTCTCTCTCTCTCTCTCTCTCTCTCTCTCTCTCTCGTACCTACTCTTCTTTCACTTTTTCAGTTCTTCTTTCCCGCCTTGCTCTTCCTTTTCTCCACAACCTTCTTGACTTTGTGCGTTCTCTTTCTCTCTTTTCTAACTTACTTTCTTCTGCTTTCCTTTTCGTCATCTCTTTTCCTTTCCCTCTCTCAAAAAAAAAAGTGTGTGTGTGTGTGTGTGTGTGTGTGTGTGTGTGTGTGTGTGTGTGTGTGTGTGTGTGTGTGTGTGTGTGTGATGGACAGGTGGCGGTCGTAATTCGCCCTAATGAGAAGGTTCTGGCCAGGTGCATCAGCTATGCGAGGTAGTGGTGGCTGGTAACCATAGCCCTTAACACACACACACACACACACACACACACACACACACACACACACACACACACACACACACACACACACACACACACACACACACACACACAGTAGTAGTAGTAGTAGTAGTAGTAGTAGTAGTAGTAGTAGTAGTAGTAGTAGATAAAGTGTTATCTCCTCACCCTTTCATTGGTAGACTTATAATGTAACAGTATTAGCAATAGTAGTAGTAGTAGTAGTAGTAGTAGTAGTAGTAGTAGTAGTAGTAGTAGTAATAGTTGTAGCAGTAGTAGTAGTAGCGGCAGCAGCATCAGTAGTAGTAGTAGCGGCACCTTTTCCACCCTCTCATAGATAGACCATTATAATGATTACTTGCTTGTACCGTGAGATGAGACGGCCTTGTCTGCCCGCCTTACACTCACACAAAAACACTGGTATTTTACTCAAGGGTTTTTCTCAACAACTTTGTCCACTTAGAGTAATTTGACGTTATGGGTGGCTGGTTAGGAGGCAACGCGTGGCTCACCCTGTAATAAGTGAAGGAGGTGATTGTTTTGACTGTGTTAGAGGGAACATAAATTGGCGGAAGGCGTCGGGGTGGCCATGCGCTCGGGTATTGCTGGGTTGTGCACAATTTACGGGGTCGCTCCATCATCGCCGCTGTCATTATTGTAATCTGGTGAAAATAAATATTGTGACCATCTATATTAGCCGTGTGTTATTTATCTGGGCTTCCCTCACCACCTCCTCCGTCCCTTCCTCCTCCTCCCGTCCTCCTCCTTGCGCTCCTGTCCCTCACTCAGGTAGAGGTGATGATGGTCATGTTAGCAGTGGTGATGAGGGTGCTGTAAAGATGCGTCGCGTGCTGCTCCTGCTGCTGCTGCTGGTGATGGAAGTGCTGTGGTTGGCTATGACGTATGTGTCCTGGAGATGCGAGTGGCTGGCTGGTTGTGCTGTGACGTGGTGGTGATTTGGTGGTGACGCGGTGGTGGTGGTGGTGCGATGGTACTGGTAGGAGTAATTAGCGGAGGAGTAGGAGGAAAAATGAAGAAAAAACAAAGATCTGAAAGACCACGATCAGGAGGAGGAGGAAGAGGAGGAAGAGGAGGAGGAGGAGGAGGAGGAGGAGGAGGAGAAGAAGAAGAAGAAGAAGAAGAAGAAGAAGAAGAAGAAGAAGAAGAAGAAGAAGAAGGAAATGAGGATGAAGAAGAAAAGACAGCTCAGTTCGGCCGGAGTAGTGATAGTAGTAATAGAAGTAGTAGAGTAGTTGTAAAGGTAGTTACCGTAGTGAGTGACGGTGGCGGGCGGTGGTGACGGGCTGTGGCGAGCGACAGGGCGGCGGCCAAAGGTGCCGTTGGCGGTGGCGGTGGTGTTGAGAAATAACCCATCAATATTTTCAGGCTATTCTTACCCCCTTCCCTTTAGTGGGCCGGGGTATTTTCTCCTCGTGTGTGTTCCCTCGCCCTTCATTACTGTCAGTTTTCTGTAGTGCTCCTTCTTTTTATCACCCGTGTTGCAAGACTGACAGGTGTGGCGTGGCGTGGCTGGAGACGCGAGGAAAAGAGAAGGTGGCCGGGAACAGGTGTGGCTGGCCAGGTGTGCAGCAGGTGTTGAGGGTGCGAGTAAACAAGGTGTATGCACGTAATATAAAGTTTCAAATGCCTGCTAATGATACTATTGAGCTTAAGAAGGATACGTATATGCTTTGAGGTACCACAGGTGTTCATCCTCCCATCCTTTAGTCAGTTGATTGCGTGAGAGTAAAGGGTTGGAGAGATTGACCGGACTCAGTTTGTTTTAAGGTACTGAGATGGCAGAGTTGTGGATCTTGTGGTTGATTTTGTATGTTCTTGTGTGCAGACTCACGATAGGGGGAAGGAATTAAATAGTAGTGGTGTGATTGTTTTTTGTCGTTGTTGGTGGTAGAGGAGATCAAAATGTTGTTGTTGTTGTTGTCACTTCTGCTGTTGTTGATCTTTGCTTTTTTCTTCTTCTTATTATTATTAATATTATTATTATTCGTCTTCGTACAATACTACTACTACTACTACTACTACTACTACTACTACTACTACTACTACTACTACTACTACTACTACTACTACTACTACTACTAATGATATTAATGATAATAATAATAATAATAATAATAATAATAATAATGCTACTGCCATTGCTGCTGCTGCTTCTGGTGGTGGTGCTTCTTGAAGTAGCAGCAATAGCAGTGACTAGTAGTAGCAGTAGATAGTAGCACTACTACTAGTAGTAGTAGTAGTAGTAGTAGTAGTAGTAGTAGTAGTGGTGGTGGTAGTTGTTGTTGTTGTCGTTGTTGTTGTTGTTGTTGTTGTTGTTGTTGTTTTAAGAAAGCAACAAGAGCAACACTAACAACACGTGGTTTTTACCACCAGTATTTCAGTAACAACATGTTACTCCTGCACAGTTATACTCGCACAGTACAATACTCGTAATAAGCATCCTTGTACTAGCGAGCTTCCAATAAGACCATTGTAGGAGAGGAAGGAAGAAAAGGATGGTGGTAACAGTGACACTGAGAAGCAGAAGAATGAGTAGCAGAGGCAACAGGAGGAGGAGAGTGGAAGAAGCGAATGAGGAAGAGAAGGAGGAGGAGAAGGGTGGTAATATTCTCTCCGCCGTATAAACAAGGTCTTTTCGTTCCTCCTGCCGCCAGTGATGGACGAGGTCTGGCGTAGCGGCGTCTGAAGTGTACTGCCCATCTCCATTCTCCTGTTCCTCCTTCTCTTCCTCGTCATCTCTCCTTCCTTTATTTACTCTTCCTCAGCGGTACTCTTAGTTTTTCCTTCCTTATTTGTTTCCTTCTTTCCTTTCTTTCCTTTAACTTTCCTTCCTTTTTTCACATCTTCTTGTTCCTTTTTTTTTTTTTTTTTTTTCGTCAGGCCCTTCTTCGTTTGTTCGTTCGTTCCTTCTTTCTTTCTTTCCCTGTTTCCTCCTCGTGATCCTACTTGTCGAAGCTTTTGTCGTCGTTGTCTTCCTCCTCCTCCTCCTCCTCCTCCTCCTCCTCCTCCTCCTCCTCCTCCTCCTCCTCCTCTTCCTGCTCATCGTCGTAGTGCCAGGCCAACCCCCTCCAGCCGCCACACACGAGGGCTGGTCACGTAATCACCTCCACACACTATAATTTCAGCTGCAGCTTTCCTTCCACACAATGCCGAAGTGGAAAGTGGCGTTACCCGGCACCTCAGTAACCACCCATTACACGCCCCGGCCCCGCCCGCAGCCCACCTGAGAAACAGCCAGGAAATGCAAATCCTTAATTGGTTTAAGCACCTGAGTACATATGTTCGTGGTTCCAGCTGGTGGTGGTGGTGGTGGTCGTGTGCTGTGTTGTGACGGTATTGTGGTTTTCTTGTTAGGTTTCATTTCTTTTTTGTGTTAAGTTGTTGTTGTTGTTGTTGACATTGTTGTTGTTTTTGTTGTTTGTGTTGTTGCTATTGTTGTTGTTCGTGTTGTTGCTTCTTGCTCTTTTTCTTATTGTGGTTGTTGTTGTTGTTGTTGTTGTTGTTGTTGTTGTTGCTGTTGTTGCTGCTGCTTTTCGTTGTTGTTCTTAGTCTTCTTTTTTTTTTCTTCTTCACAGAGTGTCGATTGTGATGTTGGTAGTGATGGTGGTGGTGAAGTTATAGGGAATGACCATGGCAAAAGTGTTTATACAATTATTATTTGTGACGATTGTGATGGTGGTGAAAATAGTAGTATTAAAGACAATGGTAGTAGTAGTAGTAGTAGTAGTAGTAGTAGTAGTAGTAGTGGTAGTAGTAGTGGTAGTGGTAGCAGCAGTAGTAGTAATGGTGATGATGGTAGTGATGGTGATGGTGGTGGTGGTGATAGTAGTGGTGGTGAGAGTGGCAGTGGAGGTGTTGGATACTGCTGTTTGAGTCAGAGGTGGTGGTGGCAGCGGTGGTGCCGGTGATAGTGGTGCAGGTGGTGGTGATGGTGGTGCAGTGTACTATTCCCCTTAAGAAGTCTACAAAATGGCCGCCTCGATGAGTGTTGAGCAGCAGGACAGGCAGACATGATGGCAGTGATGGAGACAACGCTATACTGCCTTAAAATTAATACTTTAAAATATTTTCACTCAGCCAGGCTCGCTCCACAGTATATAGCAAATATAACTACAGAGAAGAAATATGAGAAAAATGAAGACAAGTACATTAACAGAAAACTAGGACAATTATAGCAGTGAAACGCCAAAATCTTTCGTAAAATGTCAAAATCTTTCAAATTTCAACTCCCCTCGAGGCTTCTGGCATCTGGGCAAAAAACATCCCCAATAAATTTTAAGTTGGGATTACAAGTCGAAAAACTTCCTGCACTGACTTCCACCGTATTTTGCCTTTTCATTAATCTCAAGTTTCCTCCTCTAGTGATTCTCGTTACAAAACCTATAATAGCATCAGTATACTCTTACCAGACCAGAGAAATTGAGTTTGTATGGAAGCGCTGACCAGTGGAATGTATTGATGTATGTTACTGTTGTGTTGTTCATGATTTCACCATTTTAGAATAGTAGTAGTATGATGATATTAAATAGCGTTTTTTTTTTTTTCTTAAAATCTTCACAAGCTACGTTCACTCCTCATAGGGAACATATCTGCATGTATTTGCTTCGGTAATTAAATAGATAGTGTTATTCTCTGCATCATTGTTATAAAGTGGTGCTCTTTTTTTTCTATCTGCACCCTCGAAGTACATAATTCTCTACATCAATATTTCATACCCTTCAGTAAGAAAAATGGTAAATAGATTAGTGAAAGATAATGAAAATAAAATACATGAAGAATTCGCTTACTATAACCTATATACATTTTCAACATATCCCCTGTTTGTTTCGTGTCTGCTTCAGATAGTTGACGAACCACATCACATGATCCAGGAAACTATAGTAATGCATCAATATAACACACGTAAGAATATAAGAGAAGCTATGAGAAGCCATCAGACTTATACGTGGTAATCTATGTGCGAGATACAAATATTTGCATATACCTATCATCTCTTCTCGTAAATTTTATAACCATCTTTTAAATTTTCCTATTGATTATAACCCACTCAGAACCTGATTACTGACTCTATTCTTTCATCTTTGCCTTTATTAAGAAATAATTTCTATATATTTCAGCTTTTCGAATCTAAATTTATAAAGCGGCAAATCTTATCGTAACCTAACTAATGATCCTAAATGTAATGTGTATGTGTACTGTACATCACACATTTTGTATTTCTTGCTATATCGATTCTTGAGAGAGAGAGAGAGAGAGAGAGAGAGAGAGAGAGAGAGAGAGAGAGAGAGAGAGAGAGAGAGAGAGAGAGAGAGAGATTCATACGCGAAAGTTTCAAAATGGAGAAAAGAAACAAGTAGTAGTTTCCTTCTCAGATCAGTATTTTTATATCGAATTCAGAATCACGAGAAATATAAGAAATTGAAGACGATGAAAACAGCATGGAATTTGGAATAAAATTTATGTTAGCGCTATCACCAAGCTGCTCACTCCCACACTCTGCTAGATATACTAAACTCTTTTTCTTTTTTTTAGCTCTGTAGATAAGTGCGCCAATCTCACTTGACTTCGTTTAGCTCAAGAACGTAAAAGAGATATAAAAAATAAAGAAAGTTACAAGAAGCCATTAGGCCTACATGTGGCGGGCCTCGCTTAAAACATACCTACGTATTTCTGCCTATCATTTTTCATCCATAAATTTGTCCGATCTTCTTTTAAAGCTCCTTATTGACCTAACACTAACAACCTGATTACTGAGTCTCTTCCATTCATCTAATACTATTTTAGAACCAATTTCATTTTATATCTTTTAAATCTACCTTTACTAAGCTTGAAGTCTTGAACCAGTTATTTTTCTTTCCTGTCCTTATTACTGGTACTGGGAACTTTGTTTATGTCACTCTTGTTATATCCTATATATTATTATTATTTTTTTTATCAAATTCTCTCTCTTGCTCTACACCTCTCGAAGGAATGTAAATTCAAAAGTTTATATCCGTTCATAAGGAATATTTCTCATTCGTTCAGCATGATTTTAGTCATTCTCCTCTGTACTGACTCTAACAGACCTATATCTCTCCTGCAATGTGGGACCAGGACTGAATAATGTAATCATGAGATTTGGCCATCACCAAATATAATCTTGAAAATATTGCCTCAGGATTTCTACTTTTAACGCTCCTAAAGTTGAAAACTAATACAGTTTGCTATATTTCTGGCCTCTAGGCATTGATTTTTTCCCTTAGATCTTACAAGAACCTCATTCTTTATTATGTACCTATCATTATGTGAATTTCCTTTACCTACGCTATTGTATTTGCTACGCTTTGTATTTGCTTATATGAAATTATATCTGCTATCTATCTGTCCATTCTTCATACTCTCTGTGTCTAAGATGGGTGCATCAGGGTTCCATCTAATGTAATTCACTAATTTTCTACCCCGTCCTGTTGATCTTTCATGATTCGATAAACCCAGCCTAGGCCTGGGATACTAATCTCTCTAGTTTTGTGTTTTAGCCCTGCAAAGTTTGCTACCTCTTTAGATTAAATGGTATAAGGTAAAAATTGCAGATGATCCTTTCCTAACTTCAGTTTTTGCGAAAAATGTTAATGACTAATAAAAAAATTTTCCAGACAGAAAACCTAAATGGTGGTTTCAACATTTTCAAGAACTACTGAAGGTCATGTTTGCAATAAATTACGAAGAGCACTGCCAAACGGATAAGCAGCGTTTAGATACAAGTACTTTTAAGGAGATTAACGGGCTCAGCAAATGTTCTTTTAATCACATGAAAAGCTAGAGCACGTATAAATGGTTACAAGCTAGTCAAAACCATAGTAAAACAGAAGTGACCCAAAATTGGTACACGTGTTGGAAGTGTACTGAAGCAAACTTTCTAGGAATGTAATAAATTAGATTAGATTAGATAGTTTCAAGAGAGAGAGAGAGAGAGAGAGAGAGAGAGAGAGAGAGAGAGAGAGAGATTTGTGAATAACGATAATAGATAGCAAAATTGAAGTGCTCTGGAGCTGTCTTCTGTAAATCAACTGGTCTTATGCAGACTCCTTATTTTCTATTTGATTTTTTGTCTTTTTGCTTTTTATTTTCAATTTGGGAAATTAGTGGCAGTCCACCGCGATCACAGGAAATGCATGACGGAATTGATAGATGAAGCGTCAAGAGTTATACTACTGAGCAAATGTAGCGATGAAGCAAAGAAGCAACAAATTCTGTTTTATTGCAACACAAAGACACAACCTAAGAAACAGTTGGCTCTCTCTCTCTCTCTCTCTCTCTCTCTCTCTCTCTCTCTCTCTCTCTCTCTCTCTCTCTCTCTCTCTCTCTCTCTCTCTCTCTCTCTCTCTCTCTCTCTCGTCTGTGTGTGTGTGTGTGTGTGTGTGTGTGTGTGTGTGTGTGTGTGTGTGTGTGTGTGTGTGTGTGTGTGTGTGTGGTGTTATTATCCTACCACTAGTACCAATATAAACATCAGACACAGTAATTGCACATAATACCTCCTTCATTTACGTTCATTTCTACTTCCATTACCTCTTTTATCTCCACCTCCACTTTTATCTCCTCCTCCTCCTCCTCCTCCTCCTCCTCCTCCTCCTCCTCCTCCTCCTCCTCCTCTCTTTAGAAGCAAGAGGAGGAAGAGAAGAAGGAAGACAAAGGAGGAGGAGCAGGAGGAGGAGGAGGAGGAGGAGGAGGACGACGACGACGAAGGAAGAGAAGAAGAAGAAGAGAAGAAAAATGAAAAATGAAAAAGGACTACAAATGACAAACAAACAGCAGCGTACATTCGGTTTTTGTGGGAATTGCACTGTGAGCGAGAGGCGTAGGATATCATAGACGAAGGAAGATAAGGAGGAGGAGATGGAGGAGGTAGAAAAAGAAGAAGAAGAAGAAGAAGATGATGATGATGAAAAATTAAGAAGATAAATACGTCGGAGAAAAAAATAAAAAGAGGGAAAGAAGACGAAAGCGATGAATAAAATATCGATATCAGGGTGTTGGTGGCGAGGGAGGCGCCGGGTCCCCACAACGACTAAATTCAATTACTGAGTTATTCTGGGCCTCCTTCCGAGCATCTCCCCTCTCGCCTGCGCGGCAAAACATGACCTGATGGGCTCCCAAGGTGAAATATTAACTCGCGCGCCACTCTCCTGTTGGTATCAGAAAGTTGGTGATATTTTTCCGTTAATGGGACTAATTAACTTCCATATACACCTGTTCTCCATTCCTTTTCTGGAGCGTAGCGGAAGGAAAATATGTATTACTAACCGAATAATTGAAGTGGGCTGAGTACTGGTGCCTAGACGAGCGACAGCGACGGAGAGAGAGAGAGAGAGAGAGAGAGAGAGAGAGAGAGAGAGAGAGAGAGAGAGAGAGAGAGAGAGAGAGAGAGAGAGAGAGAGAGAGAGAGAGAGAGAGAGAGAGAGAGAGAGGTGCGCTTGCTGGCTGGCTGGTTGACTGGCTCGATGTTAGCTGGAATTCATTGGATGTAAAATACCAAAGTAGTTTTATCACTGTGGAAAAAATGGTTGAGAGAATTATAGAAGTGACTTTACTGTATACTTAGTAAATGAAGGCAAATGATGTGGAGATAAAGTGAAACTAAGGAAGGAGGCATGAGTGACCGAGGTGGGTGAGACACGTAAGGCAGAGTATGAGTGTTTTACTGTTTTGAAGATGTAGGACCGCTGTTATCTGGGATTCGAGCCTATGAAGCTGCCAGGATTGAGAGAAAATTGTAGATGGTTATAAGAAAAATGTTAAACTTCGAAACTCTCCGCCTATTTCTGTGTTCCTCTCTTTCCATCACTTAACCATTTCGAGAAGGGCATATCAAGACGCCTCCGGAACTGAAATGGCCAAACGTTTTATTTGAACCTTTTCAAATTTTTCATCCTCATTACTTGACTTGGGAAGGTGTCTGTGTGTGTGTGTGTGTGTGTGTGTGTGTGTGTGTGTGTGTGTGTGTGTGAGAGAGAGAGAGAGAGAGAGAGAGAGAGAGAGAGAGAGAGAGAGAGAGAGAGAGAGAGAGAGAGAGAAGGTGGGGGAGAAGTTACTTTATTATTTCTTTTTTTCAATGAAACGAAGAGATGCATATTGTTTTCCGAAGCCTACATTTTTTGTCTGTTTGTATTCTTATTTATTTATATTTTTATCTATCTATTTAGTTGTTTGTTCATTAATTTTTTATCATTATTGTCATTATTATTATTATTTTCTATTATTATTATTATTATTATTATTGTTATTATTAGTAGTATTACTATTAGCATTAGCATTACCATTACCATTATTATCATTTCTTTTTTTTTCAAGCTATGTTTTGATGATTTGACATTATATGACCATTTGGTGGGCGGTATATGAACCTGTACGTAGAAAGATGAGATGAGGTGCGGACATAAAATGAGATGTTAAGTTTTATCAATGGCCGCGTTCTCTTCTGAAAATGTTTGGCTGGAAATATGGAGTAAACTGATCAAGAAAAGTTGAACATTGCTTTCAAAATCCACAGGTAATTTTTTTTTCATAAATGGCAATCCTGCCAGGATAAATCAAACAAACTATTTCTAAGACTGTCCGTGTGGCGCTCGCTAACTGTCTCATCTCAAGAGTGAAGTGTTGGTGTTTATCCCTTCCTCCTGATGAGTTGAGTTATATTTGATAAGTGTTGGCTGGGGTCAACGTTGATGTTGTCATATACTGCTTTTGGTGCACTGCTGTCCATAGAGAAATTAGACGCTGCTATATTTCATATCTTTTAGCAACTTCAGACCTTCTATTACTTGAGTTATATACTTATGTGCTTTAAGTGTTTCTTGTGATGTTGTCTCCTTATGTCGATGTCATTATGTCTGATTTTGAGACTTCGAGTCTGCGAATATATGTACTACAGCAATTTGTCAATTAGAAAATGGAAACGTCCAGTGTAGATTAATCTTGAATCTTCTCAAGATTTGAAGCGTTTGGCTTAGTATTTTCTTCTGCAATCACAAGTGAGAATATCGCTTGCTTCAAACATTAGAAAATCGTAATAGTCTGGAAGAGAACGAGCAACTCGCCAATATTTAGTCGTGAATTCGAAATGCTGTTCCCTGAAGTTAAATTGGCTATATTCCTGAGGTTTGTACTTTAATTTCCGTTGAACCTGCTTCCTTCGAACTTCACTAATAGGCAATGATGGTGGTAAGACAGTTCCCATTACCACCGTTTTTAACCACAGGTGTCGCCTATGATTACTTAACAAGCTCAGATAATAGTTATAGAAGTTTTCTCGTGATTTTTCAGATGATTTAACAAAGATTCCGCAACAGTGAGTTAGAAAATATAATGAAGTTACAGTTGATAACTTTTGGGTCTCTTAGAAATAGTCATTATGAAAAGAAGGAAGTGATTAAGAATACGACTCCATGCTGCTGTCGTGGGGCTGCCGACAATATATACATATATTATTCCTCGGGCACCTGCTGACAGACTCATCATGAATCCTTCCTTCCGACATCTCTCTATTTATAGATATCCGGTCTGCTAGAATGAGAAAACTAACTGCTTCTTTTATCTCTTCGTAATTGCAGACGCCATCTATGACTTTCTAACAGACATGTGTGGTCTCTCATTTTGCATTTTTTTTTTTTTTTTTTTTTTTTTTTGTAAATTAGAGTCTTATTCTCAAACATTCCAGCTTTTGCTTTAAATTTTGTCAGTGATGTATTTAGGTACCAAAGAGAAGGGACGAGGGATTGATCCTTCCGGTTGACAAATCACAGATATGTAATATCGGGTTCAAGAATGTCTCATTCTTTCATCACATGTTTTATTTATTGAAAGATATGCCCTGAAATTGTCAATTTTTATCTATAATTTAATTTTCTTCTCAGATCTCACTAGTCTTATTTTCTGAATGTCAAAGCAACTTTAACAGAAACACCTATTATTTCCTACTTCTTTGTCTTGGAATTTAGGTAACATGAAAGTTCCAGCAACACTGAACGTGTGAACGTTTCTCAGTATGTTGAGGTTTTGCAGAAGTTGGCCTGCATTTTGAATATATTGTGTACTTTACAACTAAGCATAGGTTTTATGTATATTTATTGTGCTAAACTAATATTATGCATATAGTGTGAATAATTTTGGTAATTTTAGTTACATGGCAACTGATGGCAACAAATCCGACAACATAACGCTGGCAAGTGTCCGTCTCCCTCATTTCATTGCAGTACATACACTTGGGAATTAATTTACAGTAAGAATGTTACATCTTTGTTAATGAGCAAACAATTATGTAAGATAAACAGAAAATAATCTTGTACTGGACAAGAATAATTCTACTGGAGATTTTCCTTCCTTAGTGCCCTGTGGTTTACTTGCATATTGGAAATCCTCCTAACATAATGCAAAGTGGAATATATCCACAGGTCACTCATGCCCATCCGTACGTAACACAGTATGTACTGTGTTACGTACCACTACCAATATTGTCGACTTTTCTTAGAAAGAGAGAGAGAGAGAGAGAGAGAGAGAGAGAGAGAGAGAGTGTGTGTGTGTGTGTGTGTGTGTGTGTGTGTGTCAACCAATAGACGGATCCGTTGCGTCAAATACTCCAGGTATGCCATTACTCTAGTGTATTAAGAATTCAACTCATATCTATCTATCTGTCTGTCTATCTATCTATCCATCTCTATTTATCTATCTATCTATCTATATCTATTTCTATATCTATATCTATCTATCTATCTATCTATCTATCTATCTATCTATCTATCTATCTATCTATCTATATATATATATATATATATATATATATATATATATATATATATATATATACTTTGTTTTCTATATATATATATATATATATATATATATATATATATATATATATATATATATATATATAATATACCAAGAGAAAGACCAGTAGTCATAAAACTACGTACTGTACTCATACATTAACACACACACACACACACACACACACACACACACACACACACACACACACACACACACACACACACACACACACCGAAGATGCGTAATCTCGAGGTCCAATGACAATTATCTAGCAAAATGTTGGTGCTGAGTTGGGCGTGGCGCGGCGCAGGGAGGGTTGGAAGCAGGGACGAGGCGTTAAAGTTTTGATGGGCGTGGGGCGGCGCATCCCCGGGGTGGGCGCAAAGGGTGTACATTATTCAGGGCGGGTAAGTGTTCAGGGCCGACCAGCGCCTCCCGCCTTAACTTTGCATGGGCCGTGAGAGCCGCGTCGTGTTGGGTCGCTGTGCCCTCCTCCGGGGACCAGCGGGTGGGGAGGCGTGAGGAGGAGGAGGAGGAGGAGGAGGAAAACGATGGAAGAGGAGGGGAGGGAACAGAACAAAGGGAAGCGGACGAGGGGAGAAAACAGAGGTGTTGGTGTTATTGCTAGTGGTGGTGGTGTTGGTTGTGGTGTTGTTTTGAAGGTAGTAGTTGTGGTGGTGATAATGATTTCAGTTAATGTTATTGTTGTTATCATTACTATTACCTACTACTATTATTATCATTGTTGTTGTTGTTGTTGTTGTTGTTGTTGTTGTTGTTATTATTATTATTATTATTATTATTGTTGTTATTGTTATTATTATTATTATTATTATTTATTATTATTATTATTATTATTATTATTATTATTACATATTGTTATTATTATTATTATTATTATTATTACTATTATCATTCATCCTCATCGTCACTTGTTGTTGTTGTTGTTGTTGTTGTTGTTGTTGTTGTTTTGCTGGTGCTGGTACTGTTGTTGTTGCTGTTACCGTTGTTGTTGTTGTTGTTGTTGTTGTTGTTGTTATTATTATTATTATTATTACTACTATTATTATTATTATTATCTAATAATGATGATGATGATGTGATGATATAATAATAATAATAATTATAATAATTATTATTATTATTATTATTATTATTATTATTATTATTATTATTATTATTATTATTAATTATTATAATTATTATTATTATTATTATTATTATTATTATTATTATTATTATTATTATTATTATTATTATTATTATTATTATTATTATGATTATTATTATTATTATTATGATTATTATAATTATTATTATTATCATTATTATTACTATTATTAATTTTGTTATTATTATTGTTATTATTATTATCATTATTAATATTATTATTATCATCATCATCATCATCATCATCATCATCATCATCATCATCATCATACTATCATCGTTAATATTATTATTATTATTATTATTATTATTATTATTATTATTATCATATTATTATCATCCTCATCATTATCTATTATTATTATCATCATTATCATTATTATCATCATTATTATCATTATTATTATTATTATTATTATTATTATTATTATTATTATTATTATTATTATTATTATCATTATTATCATCATCATCATCATTATCATCATCATTATCATCATCATCATTCATTTTTCATTCATTATTATTATTGTTATTATTATTATCATCATCATCATCATCATCATCATCATCATCCTCATCATCATCATCATCATCATCATCATCATCATCGTACATCAAGTTTATTAACTTTTTGTATTGATTTTGTTGTGTGTCACCATTAGCTCTGGTGAATTTACACGTAATGATAAGTGTTGTGAGAAACAAAGAGTTCGACAGGCAACATCTAGTGGTTCCACTACGCTACTCTTGACTTTAGCACGGTGGGAAGCTATGATGGATGCCAGGCAAGTTAGGCACCACCGCCGCCCCGCACCACCTGAAAAATTGATGTAAAGTGATGAATAGATAGATAGTTAAGTGGATAGGAAAATTGATAGTAGTAGTTAGGTAGAAAAGAAGATAAGCAGAAAAAGTAGAAAAGCAAATAGAGAAAGAGAGAGAGAGAGAGAGAGAGAGAGAGAGAGAGAGAGAGAGAGAGAGAGAGAGAGAGAGAGAGAGAATAGATAAAATAGCTGGATAGGTATTTAAATAGATAAATAGATAGACAAAGATGGATGGATACATGCATACAGTGGTCTAGAATCTTTCATCAAAGCACTTGAAAAATAGCAATAACTTCCATTTACTTATCCTGAAAGTTGTTGAGACAGGGTACCGGAGTATGTACCTGTAGATGGTACACTTGGGTACATTTTTTTCGTAGCCAGTCGAAGTGCTGACTTCTTACTGTGCGCTCAAATGATATAGACTGTTTTGTTAGCTGTGACGGTTAGATAGTTTTTATGTGAGTTCTGTATGGTTCCAAATATCATTCCTGCGTTTCATGAATACAATCAGTGCTTCAGCCTCAACGACACCTGATGAAGGTCTTTTCCATATGATTTATTTATTGTTTGGTAATAAAGACTTTTGCGATGCATACTGAATACAGTCAGTGGTGGCCTGCATGCACTCCAGACCAGCCTTTGTCTATCATCAGTGAAGGACACAATTACAAAAGAACTCGTCTCTTTTCATTACGTGTATTTCTCTCCCATGTCGACTGATGCTATTGATATTCAGTTACTAGTAGTGGTTTAGTCTCCAGAGTGATCACAATGGGTTAGTTCCCTCAGAGACAGCTGATTGCGTAGTTCAGTACCACCAGAGAAATATTGCTTAGATGAGTGACTGATGGAAATAATCAAACGGAGGAACAAAGTAATTTTCAGTTGGCCTCTCAATCCATGCCGTAAACATCTGAAATCCGTTTACCTTATAAGAATGGTTGAGGTTTGGAGGACAAGAATGGGAAGAGGGAAAGAAAAATTGGAGAAAACTGCAGGTCGTTAGAATTCTAAGAGGCACACTCCAGTTAATCTTTCTACGCTGCTGTCCTAATCCTCTATTTCAGCTTCCTCCTGACTTAATGTTACAGATATCTGAAGATCGGCCTCCTCTTAAAACTGAGGAAATGAACATATACTGAAACGTCTTTTGCAAATGATATCTATTGCTGTTTTTCGAATATCTAAACACTTGCAGAACACGCTGAAACGAAAACTAGTGAATTCCGTTTAGTTCATAATGTTCAACTTCAACATTTACATCGTTATGCTTACAATTCCATTATGCTTGCAATTCCGTTATGCTTACAATTCCGTTTACATCGTTATGCTTACAATTCCGTTTACATCGTTATGCTTACAATTCCGTTTAGTTCATAATGTTTAACTTCAACATTTACATCGTTATGCTTACAAATATCAACAGAGAAGTCCTTTTGCGAACCAAGACACAAACAATATGTATGTCAAAGTTAGAGCAACTTTCTTTTTTATCATTCAGAGAAAATACTTGGCAGGAGAATAATAGAACTAAATGCCAGATTACAAGCAGGAAGGATCTGTGGGAGTTTCATACCAACATTTCAAAAATGCTGAAAAACACTAAAATATTATATAATAATCCCACCCCCAAAAAAAAAAACTGAACTAGAACAATACATAAACTTTTTAATTGTACTTCCTTGCACGGTATTATTGATATTGTGTTTAGACTAGCGTAGACATAAAGAGAGAGTTTTGTGGTTTATGCAATTACTTTATCTAAAGGATACCGCTCTCTCTCTCTCTCTCTCTCTCTCTCTCTCTCTCTCTCTCTCTCTCTCTCTCTCTCTCTCTCTCCGTGGGAGAAACACCTGGAGCAGCGCAGCGTGCCGGGCTAAGTCACACCGTTGCCAGGAACAAACAACGTGATGGAAACTGCAAATTACAACTTCCTGCAACTCCGCTTGGCCGTGCGCATAAATATTCAGTGGCGGGCGTGTTGGGCATCTGCCGGCGGCGCATCGCTGGACACCGCGATGGACGATCCACGCGGGCATTCAGCGACCAGACCGGATGTGTTGCAGAGGAAGACCATATGTTGCAGGATGAGGCCACGTGTGTTGCATGACAAACCCACTGGTGCTATAGAAGACACCTGGCACAGCAGATCAGAAGATGCGAATAGATTTATAAAGTTCACCGTCCTTTCGATATCCAAGTACAGTACATAATTGTGTTCGATTTATTTCACTCAGTTCAATATTCTTCGTATGAAATAATGAGCTCCTTTAAATTTGCATTAATATATGAAAGATTAATTGAAGTATGAGCCATATGTTATAGTAAGTGGTGAATATGTTAAGTCGACTAAGCCAGTACGGTACGTGAACTGTGTGTATGAGAGAGAGAGAGAGAGAGAGAGAGAGAGAGAGAGAGAGAGAGAGAGAGAGAGAGAGAGAGAGAGAGAGAGAGAGAGAGAGAGACAGACAGACAGAGAGTGTGTGTGTGTGTGGGGGGTGTTCTCACCATATGGGATCCCTATGGCTGTGTTTCATGCAACGAACACTCTATGGCAACTTTATCACACAAATGAGAACTCAAGAGTCCCAGGAAGAGGTAAACGTATGTACGTACATAGCTCAAACAGGGAAAAGAAACAATAGTGGACGAGATGAACTAGTTCGTATGGGTCACCTGAGTTACACCAAACACACTATAGTACAATGGACCTGATGACGCACTTCACAGGTCCACAAGTTACGTGACACACACACACACACACACACAGAGAGAGAGAGAGAGAGAGAGAGAGAGAGAGAGAGAGAGAGAGAGAGAGAGAGAGAGAGAGAGAGAGAGAGACTTGTTCAAACCCCAAGAACAATAGTAATAAAAAATGCGCGTGGCAGACATGGTGCAGTGACCCATAACACAAATAGTATCAAAACGGCATGGCAACCAACTCAAAGTTTTCTCCACGCAACCTTATAAGTAACAAAGTCTGCCACTCCAATGAGGCTGAGCGCGATAATACAACAGATTTGGACAGAGTTTAGTTACGGAAAGACACCAATACGTCAAACCTTCTGAGAAAGCTAACAAAGAACAATAAACAGATTAGAAATATCTTTTTATTATTATCACATTAACTATATAATATATATTTTTTTCGTAATACTGATGTCTAAGTCTAGCCTGTCGTATACTAACGCTTCAAATAGTCTTTTATATACAGATTTAAC
>NC_059297.1:21181689-21191689 GCF_017591435.1 Portunus trituberculatus
GCTTTGAGATAGGAGGTACCCCGAAAAAGTATCCCCTTTAGCCCATAAACTCCCGTGAAAAGCCAACATGGTATAAATAAAAGAAAATAAAAAAAAGTGTTTTAAGATTCATATTTATAAAAGTTTTAGTCTCTCATCAGTATTATTTTTTAAAGACCACGGAATTTTTTATAGGGGTTCTCATTAGGATATTCTTTTTGTTTACTACGCCACCACCAGGATCATGAAAAACACCATTGGAAACCTGATAACTTCAATAAAAACACCTTTAAGTATCCGTGATAAGACGCGGAAACTTTTGAGCATATGTACCGTGACACCTTTTGGCAGACCTCTCAGGTAATAATAGCTTTCTTTGCAACTTTCTGGATGTTTATAATTTTGGTTTTGAGGAGATATCTGTGAGGACAGGAAAGAAAACTGCATTGATGTGACCATATGAAGAGCAGGCAAAGACTTGTGTGGCATGAGAAGTGTTGGAGATAGAGAGATAGAGATAAAGAGCGGGAAATGAAGAGAATGATCAAGGGAGAGGTAATACACTGTGTAAGGCAGGACTTGAGAGATAAATAACTGTTAGAGATACATGTCTACGTCTAGGTAACTATTGTGATGCTGTTCTAGTATTGTCCGTTGGGTGGAATCGTGAGCATGACGTGACGCGACGGTTCGCGACGTGTGTGTGTGTGTGTGTGTGTGTGTCCGTTTCCATTTTCCGCTATTGGATTTCATAGTTTGCTCAGTTGCCATCTGAATTGTTTTGGTCGCTTCTCGTAAGACGTTTAATGTTGCATTCCCCTTCACTGCAGGACACTCTTTCCCATAATCAGTTACAGCTTACACATTTTTGCTGGCTGTTTCTTGACCAGTTTTGTCACCTAGAAAAGACAAAAATAACCTATCCTTTTTTTATATATATGTGAGACAAAAAAGGCGGAGAGCTTCCGAATTCATGAGTGTTAGTGATCAAAGTTAAACTTACTGAGCGAACAGTTAAGATTCTCGTATAAAGTGAAGTAAATCTGTCAGTGTCATTCTTTTAACACCCTGAGGACTGTTATGATAGTTTCATTGTCCCATTGTATACATGCAACATCAAAGTGATTTTATTCATGTTATAAGCTATTTGCCATGCACTACAGGGAGAAAAATCACAAAATCCTGGTTTTCTGTCCATATGTACTACACCCTTTATTAGATTAGTGTTTTTTTTCTAATTATTGTAGAATTTAATGTTTTTTAGGATATATCCATCTTTGAACTTTTCAATGCATTATTTCGGTGGTGCTTGTGTCCTGTTTAATTTAAGGAGGACACAGGTGATTTACATCCCTCAAAATCATGGTGAGCTTTCTTTTTATTCATTTGTTAAGATTTATTTTCAAGACATGCAGTGAACGACACGAATTCACTTACAAGTGAAGCAGTGTTGTTCATTCACTCTAACGGAGTGAATCTCTCTCACCGGCTTTGCCTTCAGGGGTTAGGATCGCCATGTTTGATTTTCTCATCAGTGTTTTCAGGCGCAGGGACCTTGCTGGTGGTGTGATGGTCTGGTGCGGCGTTGAGCGTCATGTTGAGAATCTTTTATGCAGGTGAATCTGGCGGTGGACGATCGAACTGTGGCTGTGAAACCTCATGGCGACATCTCAAGACTCTGGCAAGTTAACTTTTACTGTTCACGTAACCTGTGGGGGTGTAAGCGTACATCATGAAGGCTACCGGAGTGCATTGCTGACTGGCTGGACAAGGGTAAGTGTTGAGATATTTTTGTATTGTCACAGTGGTCCTCAAGCCATAATCTCCACACGGTGATATGTATGATGTATGATATCTCAAGTCTCGACCACTGTTCCTTCACTTTACGGTCTGTTCTCGGTGTTATAGGAAAAATGTTTGATTTGGGTGTTTCATCTCGTTCAGAAAATTATGTGAGCTTAATTCATAATTACCCTTATCATATTCTTCCCTCTGAAATGCAGTTTATTTGTCTGTCCTTACTACTGTTTTGAGTTCAGACCTATTTGGAGGAATTCACAAGAATCGTTTTAATGAACATGTTTGTAGACTTACGAAAGTTAACTTCAAAGAGCATATGGACATACATATATTCATACATACATCGTTAACTTGTTACTGAGTCGAATCCTCCTTAAATCTGAAGCGTCTCGTATGTAGGCACACCGTGGATTCGTATGTTCTTATGTCGTTGCTTCAGTACTTTGACTGTTATAGAACTCACTCCTCTGTTCGATAAGCATAACTGTTTCAGGGTTATGTCCTGTGTGTAATACTTAAAAATGCGATTATGAAGGAAAACTACAGTGATGGGGAAGTATTGATACATTCTCTCTCTCTCTCTCTGTCTCTGTCTCTGTCTCTCTCTCTCTCTCTCTCTCTCTCTCTCTCTCTCTCTCTCTCTCTCTCTCTCTCTCTCTCTCTCTCTCTCTCTCTCTCTCTCTCTCTCTCTCTCTCTCTCTCTCTCTCTCTCTCTCTCTCTCTCTCTCTCTCTCTCTCTCTCTCTCTCTCTCTCTCTCTCTCTCTCTCTCTCTCTCTCTCTCTCTCTCTCTCTCTCTCTCTCTCACACACACACACACAGGTGTATATATATAATGTGTAGGCAGATAAAGATAGTGGTTCGGGGACTTGTAGCACGGTACTGAAACGCTAAATTAAACCACAAACACTAGTAAAACTGTTTCTTAGTTCACTGGTTCACTCAAACGCTTGGAAATGTTAGTGTTTATTGCTCTAGATTCATTTTCTATTTTTTCTACAATCAGATTTATAGTGCATTGTCACCAGGAGTGTTATGGATTTGGATGATGAACGTACGTAGATGGATGTCGGCATAGATGTTTTAGGACTGCCACATGTACGCCTACTGGCTGTGTGGCGTTTCCCTTAAGCCGTTTTCATCATCGGTAACACTTAAGAATGATTCAAAGCGATGTATGTTATGGTGGTTAGTGTCAGGTTGCGATCATGCGCGAGCTTCTAACGTTTTCAGTGTCTGTGCGCATCTCTGGCACTCGGAGTGGATTGCTTTTCCGTGCTTATTTCCGAAAACCCCCAAAATACATCCTGTGTGTTCGTGTGTCGGTTTTACTTCAAAATATGGTGCATTCATAGTGAGAATGGGTAGTATCTAGAAGGGGAAGAGATAAATACATTAAGTGCTTCATTCCTTGTATCGTATTTTTCTTCTTTTGCAGTAACTTAAAATGATTACCATGCATTAAAATTAACTCTATCCAATACAAAAAATACTGGAGAGAGAGAGAGAGAGAGAGAGAGAGAGAGAGAGAGAGAGAGAGAGAGAGAGAAAAGGGATATAGAAGGGAGCCGGATGGAAAAAGGGAGAGACGGGAGGGTCCACGGTCAGCCAGTCGGCGGGACGGAGTGACCAGCAGTTTTATTGTTGACTCTGATAAAACACAGAATCCAACCAACCCCGACTAGCAGCCGCTTGGGAACGTCCTGCGAGCTCGCCTGCTTCACTCCAGTCCCTGCCTGCCCCACCCCGCTCTAACCTGACTTATTCCCACTAATCTACCTTATCCTTCCCTTGGGTCTTCCTTATAATAATTTCTTCTGTAACCTGCTTAAAACATGGCTCATCCCTTCTTTTTCTTACTAATACCTCGTCTCCATGATTCTTCCCATCATCTATCATGCCCTTTCTAGTCCAGCTTGTACGTCCTCCAACCTCTTTCTTTTTCACTAATTTACCGTCTTGAGCTATTTAATGATCTTCCCATCCTCCGTCTTCACCTCATAGCATCATTTAATCTATACGTGTTCCAACATTCTTCTTTTATTTCTCCATTTCCCTTATGTTCTAGTTCATATCTCCAAGTACTACATGGTCTTCCTTCACGGCCTTCATCCTCATCATCATCCCATCCCATCTTGTCCATCTATTCCTCTTATTTTGATCAGTTTCCTTCCCTTTTCTAATTCCCCCCCTCAGATTAATGTGTTTTATATTACTTCACTAATACGCTCGTCAGAATTCATATTGGTTATTGTCATTTAATATCTGTAATCAGAAACGTTTCGCCCTTTTGGCAGGACTATTTTCAAAAGTTACAAAAATAATTAGATTAAAAAGGGTGTGTTTTCCTTGTGATGACGCTGAATAATTGTTATATTATTAGTGAACCTCCTGGAGCACGTTTGAAAGCCGCGAGAATGCTCTGAAGTGTTTGAGAATACGAGGGTAAGTTGTTTGATAATCCATAGACGTGTGTGTGTGTGAGAGAGAGAGAGAGAGAGAGAGAGAGAGAGAGAGAGAGAGAGAGAGAGAGAGAGAGAGGGGAGTGAAATAAGTAGCTAGTGATAAGAAAAGCTGTTGACAACAACGTGACTGGTTTCTGAAACCTCAGCACATTTTCTATGCCGTTCGTCTTCCCCATTCCAGCACCATTCGTAGCTTACGTAATGTAGTTGGTCAGTTTATATAGTTATTTCGTATGACTAGAATCCTTTCAAATATCGGCGGAAAGAAGGGAAGTTCCATCCACAATAATGTCATATGAAGGAGTTATCTACTATACTCGACAATTAACGATGTAACAGAACTACAGAATAAATGAATTATCTAAAGTAGTGGTGGCATCTTCTGGTCGTGAAGCGAACAAGAGCTGGATGGTGGCGGCAACACTGACTGAGATCACGGAGAGTAAACACGGCCAACTCTCAACCCAAACCCTCGACCACTGCCCATCGCCACTGCCCGTATCAGCCCGCCGCAATCTTACCTCCCCGTCATCTTCTGCAGCGCTATGGCCCGTATTATGAAACACTAAGGGCTCTATTAGTACCATTCTCAACGGTCACACAAATTATTATTATAGCAAGGTTTTCAATGTCATTAGCAAATGATGGATGTATATGTGTTTGTAATTCGTATTAGAATACATTCGAATACCGTTTGTTAATATATTCATATTCATAAATCAAAGTATATTCATTCGTACTCGCTCCCTTATTACCATTTATCAGTGATCTAAACCAAACTTCTCTTGTCACATATTATGCTGGTGATACTACCCTGCACTTTTCCACGTTTTTTATTTTATTTTTTTCCGTTGAAGTAAAAATTTTCAGTACGTAAACAGTTCATACAGGGAAGCTATAGAACGCCTGACTTGAAATCTCTTTAAAATTTTCAATTGTGACAGCCATCTCAGTATTGTCCAATGCCTCAAAACTTAATTCCTTTATCTATCAACGCGACACAACCTTCCAGACAACTATCTCTCTCTTCTTCAGCTCTCCTTCCTTCTACACTCACTATCCTCTCAGTCTGTCCTTTACTCATAATATAAACTGAAACTCTCACATCTCATCTTACGCCAAAACAGCTTGTATGAACTTGGACGTCCCGAGTTATCTCCGACAGTTTCACTCATACCACTCTTCCAGTCGGGTGGAAATAAAAAAGTTTTTCGAATAATCAGCTCCTACCCTCTAACTGATTATCTTCTATCTTTCTCATCACCGCCATGTTACATCTCTTGTTTATCTTTTACCGCTATTTTCATCTCGATTTCTCCTCTGATCTTTAGTAACTGCATACCTCCCCTCCTCCTGTGGTCTCGTTGCACAAGACTTCTTTCTTTCACCTCTATTCCTCTTCAGTGCAATAGTTAACTCTCAATCTCATTCATCCAGGCATTGTTTTCACTTTCACTTGTTTCGATAATCTAACACACGTAATTTCTCCTTCACACGTAATCTCTCTCACGGTTCTTTTCGTAAATTCTTCCTTATACACATCCATTCTCACTCTATTAATCTTTCACTTCACCTTGATTTTCCATTCAACTCATTTAGACTTACCCTCATCCTTACACACTCAAACTTAGCCTGCCCTCTCCTCTCTCTCTCTTTTTTTTTTTTTTTATTTAAACAAAACTTAATACAAAGGAACATGTACCCAAAGGCGCACTGTCGTGTGCTACCTATTCTAAGGGTACTACAATCTATTTCTCTACAATATTTACAAGATTTAAAAATAGATAATATACAAGATGGTCAGCATGTAAATGGAGCACTATTCGTTTCACTTCACTAGCACTATTCACGCACTGCACTACACTGAGTGTCACGTCACAAAGAGTGTCAGAGGAGTTGGCAGTGTCTGTCTCCACTTATGTGCCATCAGTTTGACACTGTGAGTGTTCATCTCCTGGACGTGAGGCACCGCGGCCGTGAACAAGTTCCACATCCTGGAGACGCGTCCTGCGAAGGTGCGTTGATGCTGACACCCGTGGGATCGCGGCACCTCTACGGCGTCACCACCATTGAGCACCGTTCTCGTGCTCCGTGCGGTGACTCTTAGAGGATGACGCAGCCCTGCCAGATGTGGCACTCTTTGCACCTGTGCCTTATGGAACACTACGATCGCCGCCACGTCTCTGCGGTGTTCCAGTGAATCAAGGGGACGCTCAGGCTCTGGGTGAGGTGGTAGTGCAGCATCTACTAGCCGTATGGCGCGGCGTTGGATGCTGTCCAGTCTCCTTCTGTGTGTGGCGGCACAGGACATCCAGGAGAGAGCTGCGTATTCAAGGTGGGGCCGCACCTGTGCCTTGTACAGCAGCAGTCTCCCTTCCTGTCGAGGAAACTGGCGATCCTTCTGAGAGCGGAGATCCTGTGAGAGGCTTTCTTGGCAATGGTTTTGACATGCCTGTCAAACCTCAGCCCTCGATCCACCTCCACTCCAAGTATCTTGACGTCATCTTGGAGTGGGAGAGCAGCAGCCAAAAGACAACTTTCCTGCCATTGCTGCCATGGCGGCTGGGGACCGAGAGACAACCATTGCTTGTGTCTTCTCCGGCGCGAATGTCACTTGCCAGCGAGCACCCCACTCCTTTATCACTCGTAGCTGCTGATTGATGGCCTCAGCAGCCCGCCCACTGTCCTGGCGTGGATAGGTATAGGAGAGGGTGCAGTCATCAGCATAGGCCATGACTCCTGGCAGTAGCTGGAGAAGATCATCCACGTAGATATTCCACAGGAGTGGGCCAAGAATTGAACCCTGTGGCACTGATGCCTCCACAGGCAGGGACTCAGATGTTTGCCCGTTGACAACCACCTTGAGGCTTCTGTCCTGCAGGTAATTTCCCAAGAGTCGTAGCAAGCCACCCTGGATGCCTTTAGCACGAAGCTTTTCTAGTAATCCGTTGTGCCATACTTTATCAAAAGCTCCTGCTATGTCCAAAGCAACCACTATAGTGTCCTTGCCGTCGTCGAGGGCGTCCTGCCAATGCCTGGTGAGAAGCATCATTAGGTCGGAGGTTGACCTTCCAGGTCTGAACCCAAACTGTTGGTCTGAGAGGAGGGCATTGTCCTTGAGATGGCTACACACCACCTCTGCCACGACCCTCTCAAACACTTTACCCACCACTGACAACAGGGATATGGGTCTGTAGTTTTTTGGGTCCGTCCTGGAGCTTTTTGTGTACGGGAACTACTCGAGCCTCCTTCCACACTGAAGGCCAGACGTTTTCCCGTACACAAGTTGTGAAGACTTGGGTGAGAGGGGCAGCCAGTTCCTGGGAGCATCGCTTCAGCAGGTGCGGGCTGATGTCATCAGGGCCGGTGGCTTTCTGTGTGTCCAGCCCCCGCAATAATCGCTTCACCTGCTGATGCGTCACCTCCACCATGGTGACAGTCTTCTCACATTGCTGGACCAGCTGAGGCGGTGGCTGCTGTGGATTCCCGACCTTCATTTTTCCAGCAAACAAGGAAGCCAGCAACTGTGCCCTCTCCTTACTGCTGGTGGCGACAGTACCGTCCTGCTTGCTGAGGGAGGGATGGATTCTTGGTGGCCAGTTCCTGTTTGTCCTTAACAAGAGACCACCAAGTTTTGTTTCCTACGCCAGTGCCACACAGTTTCCGGCGCAGGCTTTCCTCCCACTTTTTTAAGGCCCACTTGCTGGTTACCACCATCCTCCTGCATGCAGCCCTGTGCAGGTCCTTGTTGCGCCGAGTCGGGTTCCTCTTGTAGCGGAGCCAGGCAGCATACTTTGCCTCGGCAGCAACACGGCAACGGTAGCCAAACCATGGCTGATCCGTCGATCTGGTGGTGTATTCCCTGTGTGGGACGTGGCGTCTCTGGAGGGCGAGAAGGTGAGAGGTGAGTGCAAGTGCTTCACTCTCTGCTCCTCCCTGTAGCAGAGTGGCCCATGGGGTGTGGGTCAGGTCGCGGCGCAGGGAAGCCCAGTCTGCTTTGTTCCACAGCCAGATGGTGCGGGTGGTGGCCTCGTCCTGAGCCACGCCCACTTCCAGCTGTGTCAGTACAGCGTGATGGTCAGAGCTGCCCACGAGCCCCAGCTGATGACACTGAAGCTTGTCTTCCTGGTAGTCTGAGATGACAGGGTCTAATGTCCCTCCTCGTTCATGTGTGGGAAGGTGACATGATCTGTCAGACCCTGCACCTCCAGGAGATTCTCGTAGGCGTCTCTTTCCAGGTGGTGATTGAGATCCCCCACAATCAGCACGTGGCTGCAGCTGTGTGCCATCATCAGGTTGTCTAAGGTCTCAGTCAGGTACAGGAGTGAGTCAGGCCCTTGTCGCGGGGGGCGATACAGGGCACACAGCAGGAGGGCTGAGCGGTCTGCCAGCATTACTCGGAAGTACATCATCTCCATCATTGGAGGCGTGTCTATGTCGAGTAGCTGGGCCTGCATTCCTTCCTTGAAGCAGACAGCCACTCCACCTCCTGTTCGCTCCTGTCGGTCCCTCCTCACCCAGTGGGTGAAGCCCTGCATCCTGCCATACGTGGGCTCCACCTCACTGTTCAGCCATGTCTCGGTCACCACAACAACGTCTGCATTGTGTCGTTGCACACAGTTGTGGTATAAGTCTGCAAGGTTAGTCCGGAGACCACGGACGTTGCTAGAGACGACCTTTAGTTGGCGGCGGGGCAAGCTGGCTCCTCTCTCTCTCTCTCTCTCTCTCTCTCTCTCTCTCTCTCTCTCTCTCTCTCTCTCTCTCTCTCTCTCTCTCTCTCTCTCTCTCTCTCTCTCTCTCTCTCTCTCTCTCTCTCTCTCTCTCTCTCTCTCTCTCTCTCTCTCTCTCTCTCTCTCTCTCTCTCTCTCTCTCTCTCTCTCTCTCTCTCTCTCTCTCTCTCTCTCTCTCTCTCTCTCTCTCTCTCTCTCTCTCTCTCTCTCTCTCTCTCTCTCTCTCTCTCTCTCTCTCTCTCTCTCTCTCTCTCTCTCTCTCTCTCTCTCTCTCTCTCTCTCTCTCTCTCTCTCTCTCTCTCTCTCTCTCTCTCTCTCTCTCTCTCTCTCTCTCTCTCTCTCTCTCTCGTACACACAAATTCACAACTTTCAGGTTTCTTCAACCCGGAGGTGGAGTTTTGTCAGAAAATGCAGTCACGTATATTATTAATGATCTTTTGTTATATTAAAGCGCTGATACAGATAACAATACAGACCGTATTTTCACGCGGACACAGCGCGGAGCAGATACGAAGGCGGACATCGAACACATCCCTATTGTGAAGGCTATTTGCATTAAGTCCTTACAATAGTATAGTGTAATGAAAATGTGCGTACACTACAGTTTTTTTTTTTTATTGCTTATATTCCAGTAAGTTTGTATAAAAGCCACGATAGTCACGGCCTAGATTTTGGGTTCTGGTTTCAAGCAACAGATTGTATCTACGACTAAGTTGCCTAACAGTTTTGTCTATATTACTGACTACAATGTAACGTTATTAAATCATTACTGCTGGGAGAAAAAGAATTCCTCTCCTTAGGATTGGTGGAGATAATCTGTCCTTGATATCATGTCTGCCACCTTGATCCACTGCATGGATTCCATAAGAAGTAAGTAGAACTGGCTTAAAGGGAAACTTTTTGTACATAATTGGATATCATGGCTTCATTGCCGTCCATCCATAGTATAGAAAGGAAAGAAGAAAGAAAAATACAGGAAAAAATGTCAAGAGTATACCATGCATCCTTTCTTGCTTGTAATGACGATG
>NC_059297.1:21199189-21271689 GCF_017591435.1 Portunus trituberculatus
CCAAGCTTTGGGATTTCCAGGGTACCTCCCTCTTCCTCATCACACCCTTCTGGCACTAGAAGGAATGGTTCACTGCCTTCCACCTCACTGGGACCTGTTATGGCAACCTCAAGTCCACCACTTCCATTTCGTTCTCCATGCACTTCCTCTAGTCGCTTGGAGTCTGTCAAGCAACTTTTTTCACTTCCTGAGGAGGAAGTAGTAGTAGACACCTACCAAAATAACAATTTACTCCCAGTGAGGTCTAATAGCAATGGTTCTGTTCCAGACCAGTTCTGGTCTCTGCCATTAAGGGAAATAAACCTATGCTGAACAGTGTCTTCTGTTTCAAGTTCAACTTGTATACTGACCCTGTCTTGTGTGATGTCATCAATGCCTACAGCAGGCAAGGACACCTTGGAATTGGATGTGGTGTTCAAGGCCCTAGTGCAAGCCCCTTTTGAGCCCATCTTCCAGGTCTCTTTGAGGGATTTAACCATGAAGATACTGCTTTTTGTGGCTCTCACTAGTGCCAAGACTCGGTGAGCTTCAAGCCTGCTCCTTTCAGGTTGCTGTTCGAGGGGAGGATTTAATCCTGTTGTATTTCCTGGAATTTTCTGGGAAGACCAAGTTGGTGACTAACTCTATTGTTAGGTAATTCATACTTCGGTCCCTCTGCACGGTGGTGGTGGTGGTGGTGAAGGTTTGTGTGTCAAGTTTGGGCCCTGAAGTGGTACCACCATCGAACCAGTTCAAAATGTCGCCCCAGACAGCTTTTCCTTTCTGTGAGGAACCACAGCAGACCTCTCTCAAAGCCTGCACTTTCTTTTTCCTTTGGGAGATTATCAATTATGCTCATGCTTCCCTGCCTGGCAAATGCTGCCCAGTGATCAGGGTCTGAGCCCATGACATTCAGGGTGTAGTGACGTCAGCCTAATGGTGGAGAAACAGACCCTTGTCCACAAATCTGGTTGCCGCATGGTGGAGGACAGTCAGTGTACTACCTGGACATTCAGAGGATGGTTGGGGATATCTTTGCCTTGAGACCCTTTGTTGCGGCCAGCAATGTTCTGCCCTGGCAGTTCTGTTCTCTGTTTCCGAGCTCATGCTGGTTGACTCTTTTCACATTGTTGCATGGACACTTAGGGATCCAATGGGAGGTGTTACCATTCACACCTGGCAACCACTGCCTCCCTTGCTGGACATCATCACCTCACATGATGAGTGCTTCTGTCTTTATACTGTGGAATTTCACCCTGATCACCCTCTGCTACTGATGCATGATCCAACCTCCACTAAATGTGGGAATCTGCCTAATTAGAAGAATCGGGTCTTGTGTGGAACAAACACAATTTTTAAACTAAAATGTATTTTCACTCAGCTGTTTCTTTTAATCAAACCCTCCCATCCTCCTCCCTCATTTACTTTTGGCTGTCAAACAGAATGGGAATGGAGGTATGGTGTGCAGGTGACATTGTGCCATACTACCATCTAGTGGGAGGTACTTACGGGGATGTAGGCAGTGCTGCAGACTGAGTGATTCCCCGTGTCCTCTCTTCCCGGTTCCCTTTGTGGTCTCATTTATACAATTGAGCAGCTGCAGCCTGCCCTCTAAAGACAACTTCTACTACTTCCTACACTACACTACAACACCTTACACTTTTACACTCTCTTCAAATCAAAATTTAATAATGGCTTCACCACGCCCTGCCTCGGAGACCCCTCTGGGAGGGACCATAAATGTCCCCAGGTCGGACTGCCCCTCTGCTGTCGACCTTGGGTGTCTTGACACTTCATCTAATACTTTCACTATCAATTTCTGCAACATTCGTGGCCTTCGTTCTAATTTTCAATCTGTGGAACACCACCTCTCCTCTACTAAACCTCATCTTCTCTTCCTAACTGAAACACAGTTGTCTGTGACTACTGACAGCAGCCCCTTTTCTGTTCCCTCCTACTTGCTCTATCCTCATTTTCAATCCAAAGCTGGATGTTGCGCATACGTGCGTAACGACACCACTTGCTCTCGTGCCCACAATCTTGAATCTTCAGAATTTTCTACCATCTGGCTAAGACTTCAATGTCACTCTCTAACTAAATTCATCTGTGCTGTATACCTCTCACCTAATTCCTCTGACTATGTAAAATTCTTTGACTATTTGACTTCCAAGGTGGAGCACATCTTATCTCACTTTCCTTTTGCTGAGATCTCCATTTTAGGGATTTCAATGTTCACCACCAGCTTTGGCTTTCATCTTCTTTCACTGACCAACCTGGTGAACAAACCTTCAACTTTGCTATCCTTCATGACCTAGAGCAGCTAGTGCAGTTCCCTACCCGTATTCCTGACCGCCTTGGAGACACGCCCAACATTCTTGATCTTTTCCTAACCTCCAACCCTTCTGCTTACTCTGTTAAACTTTCCTCTCCGTTGGGCTCCTCCGACCACAATCTAATTTCCGTTACCTGTTCTATCACTCCAGTGCAGCCTCAGGACCCGCCTAAGCGGAGGTGCTTCTGGCATTTTAACTCTGCTAAGTGGGAGGAACTAAGGCAGTACTATTCTGATTTCCTTGGGATGATTATTGTTTTCATGTCAGAGATCCTTCTCTTTGTGCCGAGCGCATAACAGAGGTGATTATCTCTGGCATGGAGCTATACATTCCTCATACTTTCTCTAACCCTAAAGCTAAAAAGCCTTGGTTTAACTCTGCTTGTTCTCGTGCTGTCAATGATAGAGAGGCGGCTCACAAACGGTTCCGTAGCCATCCAACTGCTGAAACTCATGCCCTATATATTTCTGCCCGTAATCATGCCAAATCTATTCTCCAACTTACTAAAAACTCTTTCATCAATAGAAAATGTCAAAGTCTTTCCAATTCTAACTCCTCTCGAGATTTCTGGCATCTAGCCAATAATATCTCTAACAACTTTACTTCTTCGTCTTTCCCTCCTTTACTTCATCCAGATGGCTCTACAGCTGTCTCTTCTTTTCTAAAGCTGAACTCTTCGCTCAAACCTTTGCTACCAACTCAACTTTGGATGATTCTGGGCATATTCCTCCTACTCCTCCACCCTCTGACTACTTCATCCCTAAAATTAAAATTCTTTATAAAGACGTTTTCCTGGCCCTCTCTGGCCTTGATTCTCGGAAGGCTTACGGTCCGGATGGAGTCCCTCCTGTTGTTCTCAAAACTGTGCTTCCGAACTCGCTCACTGCCTGGTCAAACTCTTTCATCTGTGTCTCTCTACTTCTATTTATCCTTCTTGCTGGAAGTTTGCTCACATTCAACCTGTCCCTAAAAAGGTGACCACTCCAATCCTTCTAACTACCGCCCTATAGCTTTGATTTCCTGCCTTTCTAAAGCCTTTGAGTCTATCCTTAATAGGAAGATAATGAGGCATCTATCAGCTCACAACCTTCTCTCTGATTGCCAGTATGGTTTCCGTAAAGGCAGATCTACTGGTGATCTTCTTACTTTCCTAACTGAATCTTGGTCATCCTCTTTTAGGGACTTCGGTGAAACCTTTGCTGTCGGCCTTGACATATCGAAAGCCTTCGATAGAGTCTGGCACAAATCTTTAATTTCTAAACTACCCTCCTACGGATTCTATCCTTCTCTCTGTACCTTCATCTCCAGTTTCCTTTCCGATCGTTCTATTGCTGCTGTAGTAGACGGTCACTGTTCTTCCCTAAAACTATCAACAGTGGTGTTCCACAGGGTTCTGTCCTATCACCCACTCTCTTTCTATTATTCATCAATGATCTCCTAAATCTGACTCAATGCCCTATCCACTCCTATGCTGATGATACCACCTTGCATTATTCAACAGCGTTCAACAGACGCCCAACCCAACAACAATTAAATGACTCAAGGCGAGATGCTATAGGACGCCTAACTTCTGATCTTTCACTTGTTTCTGATTGGGGCAGAGAAAACCTGGTTTTGTTCAATGCCTCAAAAACTCAATTTCTACAACTATCTACTCGACATAACCTTCCAGACAACTATCCTCTCTTCTTCAATAACACTCAACTTCCCTCTCCTCTACATTAAACACACTCGGTCTATCCTTCACTAAAAATCTAAACTGGAAATTTCACATCTCTACTCTTGCTAAATCAGCTTCCAAGAAGTTAGGTGTCCTGTGGCGTCTTCGTCCATTTTTCTCCCTCCCAGCTGCTTGCTCTGTACAGGGCCTTATCCGCCCGTGTATGGAGTATGGCTCTCATGTCTGGGGGATCCACACACAGCTTTACTAAACAAGGTGGAATCTAAAGCTTTTCGTCTTATCAACTCTTCTCCTCTAACTGACTGTCTTGATTCTTTAAGTCACCGCCGCAATGTTGCATCTTTATCTGTCTTCTACCGCTGTTTTCATGCTGTCTGCTCTTCTGAACTTGCTAACTGCATGCCTTCCCCTCCTGCGGCCTCGCTGCACAAGACTCTCTACTTCTTCTCATCCCTATTCTGTCCATCTTCCTAATGCAAGAGTTAACCAGTATCTTCACTCCTTCATTCCCTACACTGGTAAACTCTGGAACTCTCTACCTGTGTCTGTATTTCCACCTGCCTATGACTTAAACTCTTTCAAAAGAGGAGTGTCAAGACACCTCTTACGTTAACTAGACCCTCCTTTTAGATTTTTTGTTTTTCTCTTTCTCCTACTTTCTTCTTAACAGGGCCTGGCAACCAGCGGGATTTTTTTTTCCAACACTTTGTTTTCCCTTGGCCGGTGCCCTTGTAATGTAAAAAAAAAAAAAAAAAATATATATATATATTACACACACACACACACACACACACACACACACACACACACAGACATAGTGCTTCCCCATAGCATAGCCTTGAAGTGCTGCAGACTGAGGCGAATCGCTCTGATTTCCAGGAGGTTGATGTGGAAGACCCATTCCAATTGACGCTCACTGAATGATGAAGCACCAAGGCACCTCAACCTTAGGATGAAATATCTGTGTAGAGATGCATGTCCAGCGAGGCTGCATGAAGTGACTGTCCTGTCAGGAGCTTGGCGTTGTCCAACTACCATAGAAGGTCCACATGCCTGTCCATGTCCCAAGGAATAGGTTGGGTCTTGTCCTGGGTCAGACTGGACCACCCTTTGGCCAGCTGAAATGGCAGACTCCACATCTTGTGACAACCTCCAGATGGACAAGTATGGCCCAGTAGAACCAACTGTCTTGCCGTGGGTTGTCGGTCATCCAGAAACATGGCCAGAAGGGAGAGGAGGTTGTCTATACATGTCCGTGTCAGAAAAAGCTTTTAAACCAGTAGTGTGAATCTCCACTCCCAGGAAAGCACCATATTTGGCAGCATATAGGATGCTCCTTTTTCCAAAAATTTTGGCTAAAAAATAGTCCCGCGTCTAATATGGGAAGTTGAGACTTCCCATAGGCTTATCTTCTCCCTGATCCTCACTAACCTAAACTATCCCTAACAGCATGCATCATTATTTTATTAGTGGTATTGTTATTATTATTACTTTAAAAATTAATTTCCTTAAAAATGAAAGCAATCTAACCTGTAAGGCTGTGATGCATGACTATAAATATCAGTTGATTGCAACCCTGACTTGCCATCTGAGAGTGATTCTCAGCCTCACCAGGACCTTCTTACAAAAAGCAAACTAACTCCAACACATTTAACCTGAACACATAAACACCACATACTGCACCTTTGGGACACTAGAGGCTGTGACATACAGCCTGCATGGCCCCAACAAAATACCAAGAAGTGACCATTAACTGCAAGTTCATGATCATAATGTTGATAATGAAATAAAAGAGGAAAAATAGATAAAAGTTGCTTGTGGAAAGTAGGAAAAAATAAATAAACCAGCAACAACAAGTGAAAACGTCAGGGATGCCATTGCAAAAGCTAGCCGCCGACTCCATATCCGATCTGATTCAATCATAACAAAACACATCAACACCCTCACTGTTATGGCAGCAGGAGGAAAAAGATTGAGCTATACAATCTCCTACAAACTACATGTGTCAGATTATGCCAAGGCAATAAGGCGGCAGCAAGGACTTTTAGGCCACTACCTACAGAAAAAAAAAAAAGAAAAATTATACATGTTTGGCAACAGCAAGAGCCAGAAGTTGAGGATAACATTGCTTGGTTTTATGGTTGGTAATGTAACGTGTACAGCTGGAAGTGCTCAATGTAAGCAATCCAACAGCTGGGTTGCTGCATTCATCTGCCACTCCTGCTATCAAAACATCTTCAGCATTTTTTTTTTTTTTTCAATTTCATTTTGTTGATTTCAGACCTCTTTTGCAATTTACATTACTTCATGTAATGCTCCCCCACTCAAAACCCCTATTTCCCATAGGTCCCCCAAGATTGTTGGAAATGAGAGGCAGGCATAAGTTCCAATTACAATCATAACTTGAAAAATATTCATTTGTGATGGAAATGACATATACCATCAATCATTTCACTACATTTCTCACCAGAAAAACAGCCACATACCAGATTCTATGGTCAGGTGAAACTGCGAATTGACCACGTTTTCTGCTTGTATAATATGTTGATAGATTGCTTTCAACAGTATATGCTTAAATACACAAACTTTTTTTCCTAAATTTGACCAGCTGAAATGTACCTCCAGGTGTGTCTTATATGCCCATGCGTCCTATTTGCTATCAAATACGGTACTCTTGGTACTCTCTTGAGACGGATGGAGGTTCAAATTCTCCCAATTGACCTAGACTCCCAGCCAGAAGCACAATTCCAGGAGAGTCTGAGTCAAAGGAAGTGACTCCTATTCAAATTACTTAAGTGTAGTGTAACAGTGTAATGCAACTTTGTTTTTAACCTAGTATCTGTTAGGAATAAATTATTAAAAAAAAACAAGGGAGATGAAAACTATATTTATTGATACCTTAATAAATTTACCAACTGATTTTTTTTTTCTTTGCTAAATAAAAACTTATCTCTTCTGACCAGTGAATATGATACAATTCCCCATGATGCAACAGACCCAAGGACTAGCTGAAACATTTGGGGACATGAAACTAAATAATTTTTGTACATATTATATAAACTCCATACATAAGAAAATGCATTTACAGGTTTTATATACAAAATGTTACTATAACAATTTGCTATGCTGTAAGACAGCAGGATTTTCTGGTATATGAGTTACAGAATTTTTTGGTGTGTGTGTGTGTGTGTGTGTGTGTGTGTGTGTGTGTGTGTGTGTGTGTGTGTGTGTGTGTGTGTGTTTTGTCAGTGCTTGTGAAATAACTATTTAAGAAGTTGACATTTAGACAAACCATTGTTACATGATTTTTTCATGTAAGAGTTTGGAATTCCTCATACTTTCTCCCACTGAAATCAAAATATACTTTAACCCTTTACCATTCTGAATGTCAGCCAAAACCTGCTTTTTCACGCAACCCATAGCAGAGGGCATCTTGAAGTCGTGTATGCATGTTTTATTTGCAAAGCTCATAGCAAAATACCTACTGATAGAGGTCAATTAGGTTGCATTTTTAAACTTAGTAATTTATGTAATATACCATAGCATAGGCAAAAAAAAAAAAAAAAAAAAAAAAAAAAAGCATTTATGCAAAAATATTCAACTTTAATAAAAATTGATTGCCAAACATTAATATTCATGATGCATTTTCTTCTTTTCATGACATAGCTATAGAAATTTTCTTTAAAATTGCATATACAGTTGTATTTTAAGAAAGAAAGTATATAGAGAAGAGATCACACTAAATCATACTGCTCCAAAAGCAATGACAACTACGTAGTTTTGCTAAATGTCAAGTCCACTATTCACACGTTATTTTTCATTGCTGTGAAAAGTCCTCAGAATAGGAAAGGGTTATACAAAACAGCACAATGTACAAAAACAATTATTCCATTCTGCTGCTACACATAGTCAATAATAAATATATCAATTTGTTGTTTCTTTGTCACTTCAATAATAGCAGGAAACTCAGTCTGACCAGTATAAAGACTTTAGAGTTCAGCTAAACTGCAATGTATCAAGATGTATCAAAGGAGATATGTGAACTGCACATCTGCTGAAACTGCACTTCATGGAATGCTACTCATCACATTTTTTTCCCTATTTTCTTGCATTAAAGTGTGCAATTATAATACACATTACTGGATATTATAAAACTCGATCAGGTTTGTTTGTCTTTATATATCTGTTGTATGTCAATAAACATCAGTATGTTGTCATGTACATGTTTCAACTAAGGATGTCCACCATATGTATGGAATAATTTTGTATCCATAAATAAGATTACACCAGGGTTCTTTTCCTCTTAAAATATTAATAAATAAATAGAAATGCTACTTTCCTGGCACAATAGCTTTATACTTCATTAACAAGCAAATGGTGTTAGCTGGCAATTTTATAATGCCACCAGCTATAGCTGTCTCTTGTCAGTGTGCTCTTGAGATGCTGGGGAGGGCAAATAATTTACAAGCTCACTTCCCATAACTGGACTTACTAAAAGTGCTAACATCATTAGTGATTGTTTTTTTTTTTTTTGCTTACTAATACAAGGTCTGGTACAAGTTGTATAATGATAAGGTTCCAAAAATCTACTTTATACAACTCTGGAACTCAAGGAAGCCAGTCAAGGTGAAGTTAGTGATCCATAAAAAGAAAAAGTGAAACCTCAAGCTGCTGAAGCAGACATGCCATTACCATCCACAAATGAATGTATATGCAAGAGTAGGTTTAGCTTTAGTACATGTAAACAAACACACTGGACTATACATCACATTATATGGTGAAGTCAATATAAATTTGAGTGTCCCTGAATGTCAAGGATGTGTTTGATTTAACTGTACAATGAGCTAATGCAACATGCCTACAGAGGGCAGTGAAACACATTAGTTCTATTTACAGTTGCTTTAGTGACAATTCTAAAGTTTGTTCTTCCTTCTGAAGATTCAAGGCATTGAATACAAAGATGACAGGAGGAACATGTTGTTACCTTTAGCATCTTTACATTATTATTATTTTTTTTTTTGCAAAAATTTAGCATCAAACAAGTTGATCAACTAATTGCTACAAAGATCTTTCATAGATGCTAAACAACTCCATAAATGCACTTTGTATATAAACCCTTAAAAAAACCTGAACAGTTTATTTACCAAGCAGCTAGATGATAATGAGGTTCTTTTAGTTGTTACCTGAATTCTAAGACCTTAATTTCAAAAACTGCTGGAAATGGGTGGAACAAATTTATTACTGGCAATACCTGCAATATTTAGAGGCTCCAGTCTCAGACTTGGAGATCAAACGATAGTAGTTCTTTTTTTTTTTTTTTTTTTTTTTTTAGAGAGAGAATGGACCAGGATAAATATAAGAAAACTTGCCCACATCTTGCTTTAGACACCATGAAACATAATACCACAAGAAGTAAACCAATATATTTTACTCACTCCCTTTTCATTTGTGATTCATTAACAAAAAATAATTTAAAAATGGAAATCTACCACTGGCCCAATCTCATTTGTGGACAATGCACGACTTTCATATTTATGAATTTACACCTTCAAACACATGGATGTAACTGAAAATTTTCACCTTCAAACACATGGATGTAACTGAAAATTTTAAGCATACTTTTTGCAAATATGACACATTACCTTTTATGCTGAAAGAATATTACATAATCTGTCAATGGAAGAATCATTAATTTTCTGCACATGTTTGAACATCAATGAAGTTGAGCAAACAATTACAGTGCTGTTGTGATGTAAAAACAGAACTTTTCTAAATAAGATCCTCCAAACATCAATCCAGCTCTTCCTCAAACATAGGTCTGGCTGAAGAAGACCTAGAAGTTGGAGAACTGGTGCTGCTGGTGGAGGATGAAGAGGATGAGGCATTGCTACTGCTTGGGAGTGATGATGGAACCCCCATCTGAGGTCTTATTAACCTAAAAATAGAAAAAAAAAAATTGACAAAATAATTTTCAAGACATAACCCATGTGACTATTATTTGCAAGATTATACTCAGCAGCATTTCTGCTATAAAGTCACAATACCAGATGTATGAAAACAATGCAACCACTTCACTATAACCAAGCATAACATAAGCCACATTTTCATGGTCAACTTCAATTTCAAGTTAACAGGATCTGTGCACTCGCCAGATCTGTGCACTCGCCAGAACAGACTGTCTATTCATATCTATCTATAAGTCAGGTAATTTGTTCTAATCTTAACAAAACCTTATATTTACAAAACATTTCAATGAAATTTTTTCATAATTGATTTGTATATACCATAAGTGAAAGCTGGTGATGGGTAAAGTAGAAGAAGAAGGGTGGGGAGGAGGAGGAGGGAGATTGTCGCAGGATGAGTCATTATCCACGAAAATGTCTGGTAACTTTTCTCATGGTGTCATTCCTGTGAACCCACTAGTGGAGGGCTGTGGCTCACTAACACATGCTGTCTCACTAAATTCCCCATTTTCACCACTAATAAGCCCCTTTGGTGCCATTATAAGTTTCTAAATGAAAACTAACAATAGAACATAGAAGAATGTTAATTTTCTCAACTGTGGCAGGACTAGGGATGCGCACTGGTATCCGATAAACTGGAATACCGGTATATATTCTTTCTATATTACCAGTAATACCAGTATCAGAACGGGACAATGGCGGCAGCAGGGAGGGAGAGGCCAGAGCTTTGTTTACAACAGTGGTTCTCAAACGTTTTCATGGGCGACCCTATTTGGAGCATTTCATTCCTTCGCGACCCAGAGTAATAAAGTAAAGAGAAAGAAAATGTACAATGATATATAGTTATATACACGAGCCTGCATGGGCCCACTGCCAGTCCAACATACGCGTTTGCTACTTGAGTCATTCCTGTCAGAGACCCCATTACATGGGGCCCAGGAGGAGGGAGGTGGGGGGGAAGATGAACATACATAACAAAAGTAATTTGTGGTTAAAGAAGAAGAATTCAATTTAGTAACTGAAATACACTGAAAGCATGATAATGTTCCTGTGTCCCTGCGACCCATAGTTTGAGAACCACTGATTTACAACCATGTGTGCGGCCATTCGATTACCAGATATTTTCACCACTAATAAGCCTTTGGTGTTAATGTAAATTTATAAATGAAGAACTACGGACAGAACACAGGAGAATCTTATTCTGATGACCGCGACAGCACAACTGGCGGAATGGAGGAGGGAGAGGCCAGGGAGTCTTTCTTTACAACCACATGTGTGGACATTCGACTATCAGGTATTTTTTTTACTATTAACACATTCCCTGTGATACGACCCACTGGTGAGTCATCTGGGTTATCAGTTACTATACATTGTTGTGATGCAAACCACCGGTGGGTCGTACAACAATTGGATTATATAGTAAAAAATGCAATAAATGTATGTGTAAGAGCATAATAAACACTGATTGATAAATTAAATGAAGCTTATTTTGCTTTTAGTGTTATGAAAATAATATAAAATACTGTTCTTGTTTCCATATTTTCTTTCTAATACATGTAATCTTGCATTTTTCTTTCAGAACATAAAACTTTTCTATAAAAAATAAATGAAACAGGTATCACAATTGAGCTTTCCTTGACAAGCTTCAATGATTTTTTACTAATTAAAATTTTTTTCTGACAGAATGGTGAACACCCTACAGGTCAGTACAATTTAGTCTTACTATAGTGAAGAAAAGCCTTGTATATTTCCTCTACTACATATATTATGATCACAAGCAAAATATTTTGTCTTTATACACATAATCCAAAATGCAAAAGCTGTCTCAATTTCTCTTATGAATTAGTTAAGTGTGCAGTATCCTCTGAAAACCACCTGATTCTAATTTTACCATTTACCATCACCACTCACTAAAATGTCTCAACTTCTTAAAACTTTATTGAAACTTGAAAGCACTAATTACTGTATGATAAGTTAACAACTAATGGTCAGGTTAACAGCAGCTAGTGGGAGACAACTAAGGGTGTGGTAAGTTACTTGCCTCCTCACCTTGGACCAGAGCTAGGAGGATTATTCCCAGGAGTTGCTGAGGCTCCCATTACTGGCCGCCCATCCTCCAGAAGCAATTTGCGGCATATTGGACAGGTTCCATGCTGGCGATCAAAAAAACAGGTGCATAAGTATTTCTTCTCCAACTTAAACAAGTTCTGGTATTCAACAAAAATATCTAAATTGTAACTTTCCTTGTAACTAACCAATACTCAATACAGACACTCCCTGAGTTACAAATGACCATTAGGAACCTAACTCACTTCATATGTTACTAGTATTACTTCCAAAACCACAGCACTCATGAACTGCAACTCAGAATACTGACAACACTACAACATGCTTATTTATGCTAAGCACATAGCCTAGCATTGTATGTGTTTTGTCCTCACATTCAATATGACATGGCAGTGCAAAGCATTTTGATCTTGTTCAAGTGGTCACAAGGGATAGAATTTCTCCTGTGCCAACTTCACCCACACAATAACGTCACACCACACACACACACCACTACTAGCCATAAAACAAAAAAAATTACAACCACCACATGAAGCAACACTGTATCAAACCACACCACAACCATCATCATAACCCCCATCTCAACCTGTACATTATGCTGCACACAAGACTCAATCACACAATAAATACTACACATAGCATCCAGCCAAACCATGAACTAAAAGCCACTTCATACCAACCCTAGAAGAAGCCACACGAACCAATCAACAATTCATTTTACTCCCAACCACACTACATATGTATATAGACCACTGCATTACAAGGACCACGTGGCAACTCATACACAGTCATACCATATAACCCAAGTATTCTTTAGGTGTGTGATGCAGCAGTATGATCAGGGTGGCTCAGGATTGCTCCTGAGCCAGAACTCTTGTTCTTATCAGTGTAAGTTTATAACTTGAATGTTTGTAAATTGAGGAGCATCTGTATAATTATATATGTAACAGGCCAGCAATCCCACATGGATTGGCCCTAACAAAGCCACCACATACTCATACATATCAGTTACACTCTCAGTCCCAGAGACCCCTGGTGGAAAGGAATAGTTTGATCACAACCCTACAACAGGGGATCCTTTGGTTATGCTGGAGTTCCTTTCCTATGATGTGATGAGCCAAATTTTGGCAGAAGTTGAAATCAATCTAAGTAAAGACCTACAGTGTGAAAAACAAAACAAAAACAAAAACATTCAAATTGGCAAGGATGGAAATCTCTGCAAAAGGATAAGAGGGGACAGATTGTGCTCCACTTTGGAAGTTAAATAGTCAAAGAATTTACTATAGTCAGAGGAGTTAGGGGAGAGATAAACAGCACAGATAAATGAAATAACAATTGTGGTTTACATTTCACCTCACCCACTAGCAACAACATACCTGGGGCTAGCTCAAGTTGAAGTAAAAAGTCAACCGATTGACACCATGTGTATGTATGTATGTGTGTATATATATATATATATATATATATATATATATATATATATATATATATATATATATATATATATATATATATACACACACACACACACACTTAGGAGTGACGATCAAAGAAAACAATCAACCAGTAAGCCATATTGATAGAATTTTTAGAGAAACATATAATTTGCTAAGGAATATTGGAGTAGCATTTCACTACATGGACAAAGAAATGATGAAGAAATTGATAAGTACTATAATAAGACCCAGATTGGAATATGCAGGAGTAGTGTGGACCCCTCATAAAAAGAAACACATAAGGAAATTGGAGAGGCTACAAAAAATAGCTACAAGAATGGTTCCAGAATTTGAAGGGATGACATATGAGGAGAGACTAAAGGCTATGGATCTACCAACCCTGGAACAAAGAAGGAGAGAGGAGACCTGATACAAGTTTATAAATTGATCAACGGAATGGACCAAGTGGATAATGAGAAACTGATCCTGAGAGAAGAATATGACATCCAAAGCACAAGATCGCATAGTAAAAAGCTGAGAAAAGGAAGATGTCTGAGAGATATTAAAAAATATAGTTTCCCGCAAAGATGTATTGAGACGTGGAACAGTTTAAACGAAGAAGTAGTGTCTGCAACAAGTGTGCATACTTTTAAAGTAAGATTGGATAAGTGTAGATATGGAGACGGGGCCACACGAGCATAAAGCCCAGGCCCTGTAAAACTACAACTAGGTACAACTAGGTAAATACACACACACACACACACACACACACACACACACACACACACACACACACACACACACACACACACACACACACACACACACACACCGGTAGCTCAGTGGTTAGAGCGCTGGCTTCACAAGCCAGATGACCGGGTTCGATTCCCCGGGGTGGAGATATTTGGGTGTGTCTCCTTTCACGTAGCCCTGTTCACCTAGCAGTGAGTAGGTACGGGATGTAAATCGAGGAGTTGTGACCTTGTTGTCCCGGTGTGTGGTGTGTGCCTGGTCTCAGACCTATCACAAGATCGGAAATAATGAGCTCTGAGCTCGCTCCGTAGGGTAACGTCTGGCTGTCTTGTCAGAGACTGCAGCAGATCAAACAGTGAACACACACACACACACACCTGTGGGAATCTATAAGATGGGAGATGGAGTAGAACTGGAGAAAGTTAAAAAGGAAAAGGACTTAGGAGTGACGATGGAAGAAAACAATCAACCAGTAAGCCATATTGATAGAATTTTTAGAGAAACATATAATTTGCTAAGGAATATTGGAATAGCATTTCACTACATGGACAAAGAAATGATGAAGAAATTGATAAGTACTATAATAAGACCCAGATTGGAATATGCAGGAGTAGTGTGGACCTCTCATAAAAAGAAACACATAAGGAAATTGGAGAGACTACAAAAAATGGCTACAAGAATGATTCCAGAATTTGAAGGGATGACATATGAGGAGAGACTAAAGGCTATGGATCTACCAACCCTGGAACAAAGAAGGGAGAGAGGAGACCTGATACAAGTTTATAAATTGATCAACGGAATGGACCAAGTGGATAATGAGAAATTGATCCTGAGAGAAGAATATGACATCCAAAGCACAAGATCGCATAGTAAAAAGCTGAGAAAAGGAAGATGTCTGAGAGATGTTAAAAATATAGTTTCCCGCAAAGATGTGTTGAGACGTGGAACAGTTTAAATGAAGAGGTAGTGTCTGCAACGAGTGTGCATACATTTAAAGTAAGACCTGGTGATGTATTGCATAGAAAGAGGGCATTTTCTGTCTTCAATTGTATTAACTTACTTTGTGTTGGAACTTAAAAAAAAAAAAGAGAATAAGAGTCCAGATCGCATTGCTAGCCATGTAAACAAAGGTATGAGAGGAGGGAGCCTACAGAAACATAAATGGGGCTATGACAGCTAGGATATTGGAGTTCTGCAAGGGATTTCTCAGGCTTTAAGGACAAAAACTGACATGAGAAAAATAATATCAATGGAAAAGGAAATTAGGTGTATAAGTGAAGTCATTGCCAGGATACTGGAAAAGCAAGATCAGCTGTTTGAGCAAAATCAAGAACTGAAAGCAAAATGTGGTGAATTAGAAAAAGTGAAGATCAACAATGAAATAAAATAACATTAGAAGAAATAAAAAAGGAGAACAATACCCTTAAAGAGAAGTGCAAGAACTATAAAGCAGCACTGCAGGGGCCCAGGAAGAAGGTGGAGTTAAGGGAAGGAGTAATGAGTGAAGCAAAATTAGATAAGTGGAAGAAGGCATATAAAAAGGAACATGAGGATTGAAAAGTTAGCTTTGCAGAAGTATTTAAAAAGCAGATACTTGAGGAAATCAAGGATACAGTTATACAAGTGATCAAAGAAAAGAAGAGCTAGTGAAAGACATGGTAGACAAAAAATTAAGTGTACAGTTATATTTGGCCTACAAGAAAGAAAAATCCAGAGAAGTTTGTGAGGGAAAAGAGGAGAAAGAGATGGTTAAGCAAATTATTCTAATGGTTCAGCAAATTATTTCAATGGTTCAAGATGAGGAACAGGGACTAGACAAAGAAATATAAGAAATATATAGACTTGGAAAATATAGTGAGGGAACTAAAAGACCATTAAAAGTTAAAATGAGATCCCAAGCAAAAACCAAAAAGCTGGCTGAAAAGACAGAATGTAACAACTATGAGATAAAGAGGGATATGAACCAGAAAGGGGGAAAAAAAAGCAAGAACTAAGGAACGAAGCTAAGGAAAAAGAAACAAGGGAAGGACGGAGAACGAGAAGAAATTTTACTGGATAGCGCTAGACATGAGGCTGAAGAAATGAATGGTATGTCCAGAAAAGGGAGGAAAGACACGAAGAGTTATGCAAGAGTATACAAACATAAACCGATTTATACCAAGAATGCCAGAAGTGAGATACTACATACGTGGAAAAAGACCTGATGTGGTTGGTATAACAATGAAGATGTCAAAGTAAATTTTAAAGAGCAGGGATAAAATGTTTGAAGGAGAGACAGAAGGGGAAAAGCAGCAGTATTAATAATGGCTCAAGAAGATATATATGTGGAGGAAGTACAGTGTCAAGATGGACTGGCAGAGCTTTTAAGTATAACAATTAGAACAAGTGAGAGGGAGAGAAGAATCATAGTAACATATGTGCCACAGAAGACTAATACATGGAGTCGATGTGCACAAGGAAATACAAAATTAAGTGCTTGGGCAATATGTTAAGAAAAGAAAGTGCTACCTGTGGGGAATCTAAACTGCAAACATGTAAATTGAGAATAAATAGAAGCAAACAATTACGCTGGACAACAGGGGGAAGAAGTGATATAACTGGCAATGGTAAACACAATAAACCAATGGGTAAATGACTATACAAGGTATAGAGGGGAAGAACTATCTGTGCTGGATCTGATATTCATGCAAAAAAAAAAAAAAAAAAAAAAAAAAAAAAAAAAACAGAGCCTTGTCGAACCATCAAATATCATAGAAAGTTATCATGTGGTTCTAGAAGTTAAATTAGAGGATCAGGAAATTTTGAAGGATTAAAAAATTACTTTGGTAGTATTATTTAGAAAGAAACCATGCAAGGCAAGACAGTTCAAGAGAATATAAAATACAAAAAGGGAAGAGAGATTATAATGGAGAAAGGAAAAAAAAAGACCTGGGAATAGCTACACAAGACAACCTGACCCCGAAAGACATAAACAACATATAAGACACTAACAAATGTCAGGGTGGTGTTTGATTACACGGATAAGAGTATGATGGTATGACCCAGACTTGAATATGCAGCAGTGGTGTGGTCTACACATACAAAATGATATCAAGAAATTAGAAAAAATCCAAAGAACAACTAAAGATGATGCCAAAAATTAAAGACTTTACCAAAGAAAAAAAAAAGACTGAAGGAACTGGGACTATCAACTTTGAAGGATAGACGGGAAAGAGGAGATCTAATAACGATGTATAAGATAGTAAACCATATGGAAAAGATACACAGACAAGACCTGGTATCACTGACTGAAGATGGAGCTAGACTGATGAGAGGACACACCAAGAGGATCATGAAACATTAAAAAGTTTACTTTTCCACATAGAACAGTGGACATATGGAACGGATTGATTGAAGAGATTGTAACAACAGAAAACATGTATAAATTTAAGGAAAAGTTGGATAAAAATAGATATGGAAACAGGTCACTATGATCCCCACTCAAACCCTGTAATATAAAACTAGATAAACACACACACACATAAATACAAAATAAATACAAAAAATAAGAGTACCCTTACCAATTCTAACCAGGGAATGATGCAGTCATTGTGAAAGCAGTGTTCACAATACAGGCGACGCACAGTTTCATCCACTGTAAAATCCTCCATGCAAATTGAACACTGTAGTCCTTTATCTGAAAGGTTAAGTTATATTCAGGGTTTTCTAAACGTACTGTGGATGGATTCTGAAAAAAATTATATTGTTAAAAAGTTTGAGATACAATATAGGAGAGAGAGAGAGAGAGAGAGAAAATGTCCTGCATGTCAGTGATAAGATTAATTCTTGAATTCTGATCTAGTGACACACTGCATAATGTTAAGTTGCAGTCAAACTGTATAACATTCAAGAGAAAGAATCTCTCGATAAACACTTTTATTTCTTCACTTAGCTCAGTAGCTACAAAACTTGACCAAATTTTCACCTCCACAGATGAAAAGTGCTTGTTCAACTATATCACGATTTTCAATCTTGATATGTATAATAACCCAAAGTAAAGTATATACAGCATGTATAATCTAAAAATGAAATTTTAGAATTTATATACAACTTTACTTATAACTGTAATGTCCAGCTAGTGTGAGGTTATGATTAAAATAAAACATATCTTCACATAAAATACTCATGAATATGATGGTGCTTTTAGATTTTGCATAAAGTTATATAATGGAGAAAATTAAAGATTTCTTTGCTTATCTAGTGTGTCACCTTACATCTACCTGCACTGCGCTGGAACCCTGATAGGAGTAGTATATCCCTTCCTTTCTCTTTGAAATGTCATTATTAATGGCTAAATGGATCACAAATTTATCAGTGATATTGTATTAATCACCTTACAGTCTTGATAGGTCTATCAAGACTGACTGACAGATGTCTGCAAAAAGTGCACCAGCTGTGCGAGTCTTTTATTTACCAAGTTTATTTAAAACAAACTTTTTCACTTCTAAATTTCAACATCTGACTAAAGCGTCACCTTTCTGAACATTTATGTTTATATTATATGTTCATAACTATTATTATTTACATTCACTACTGTGAAAAAATATAATTAATTATCAACTGTAACTGTTGAGATGAATGGGGAACAAAGATAGTTTTGTGATATAGATGGTGGGGTTTGTGTCAGGAAAGGATGGAGGGAAAGGGAGAGAAACACCAATCTCCCTACTCTACTGGAAAATGCAAGGAAAAATCTAAAAGCATCACCATATTGTATTTTTTTGTCTATGAAGACAGGTATTATTTTCAGCATAACCTCACAATGGCTAGACATAATTATAATCACAATGGCTAGACATAATTATAATTAAAGTGGTATGTATAAACCACAAAATCTTATTCACCAAAATTACTTTACTTTTAACCTATTGATGTTGAAGACTGATAAAGTTGAATGAACAGTTTCACCTGTGGATGTTAACAAAATTTGCCTAGCATGTAGTTGTTGAGCTAAATGAAGAAACCTAAGTATTTCTGAAAGGTTGAGCTTACCCCACACTCTGTGGACATGTCATGAGCAGGGCTGCCAACATAAAACAAAGATCTTGCAGAGATTCTTTCTCTGAATGGACTAGTGCCCCTTACAATGTTTCCTGGCCAGGGTGTTTTGTGTCATATACATTAAACAATACATTACAAGTACAGTGGAAACTCAATACTAAATGGCTAAATACTCAAACTTTTCAATACTCAAATGGCTAAATACTCAAACTTTTCAATACTTGAATGCAAAAGTTTGATTTAATACTCTTAAAAAATACCTGATAGTTGAACGTCCACACATGGTTGTAAACAAAGGCTCCCTGGTGTCCCCCCTCCCCCTCCACCAGTTGTGACTTGTGCTGCCGCAGTCATCAGAATAACATTCTCCAGCATTGTCTGTAGTTTTCAATTTATAAACTTACATTAACACCAAAGGCTTATTAATAGTGAAAATATCTGGTAATCAAATGGCTGCACATTTGGTTGTATACAAAGCTCTGTCATCTCCCTTCTTGCAACCACCACTGTACCGTTCTGATACCGTATTAAAGTAATACCGGTAATACCAGTATTACTGTTATACCGGTATACCAGATGTCAGTGCACATCCCTACTCCTGCCGCAGTCTTGTGAAAAACTATATTCTTCTGCGTTCTGTTGGTAGTTTTTCATTTAGAAACTTATGATGGCACCAAAAAGGTTTATTAGTGATAAAAATAAGGAATCTGGTGAGAGTGCAAGTGTTAGTGAGCCACAGCACTCCATTAGTGGGTTCACAGGAATCACACCACGAGAAAAATTACAAAGATGTTTTCATGGATGGTGACTCATCCTCCGGCGACCTTCCACCTCCTCCCCATCCTTCTCCCCTCCTCTTCTAAGTTATCCATCACCTGCCTCCACTTACAGTATGTACAAAAAACATTTAAATTCTCATAAACTTGAGGTTTTGCTAAGATTAGAATGAATTACCTGATTTATAGGTATCAATAGTCGAACTTTTTAATACTCAAACAGCCATTTGGAATTAATTAAGTTTGAGTATTGAGTCTCCACTGTATATTGAACACAAAGAGTCCGTTAGTTACTAGATGCAGGAGATTGTGTACTTTTACAAATAACTTAAGGAATCTTCAATCAAGTAACAAAACACAATTTTAATGTATTTATAGCTAGTTGAATTTCTTTCATTAAACATCATAAAATTTTATTAAAATACTTAAAATACAGCCTTACCACACTGCTCTTTGGTGATTTTGGATGTAGGTATTTGGGAAATCTCATCTTTTGTTAGAGGTGGAGGGCCTGTACCATCAAGCTGGTTCATAAGCTGTGTGATGATAGTATCCAGCCCTCCCCGTCCCCAGGCATAGTCTCCAGGATTAGAAGCGAGGTTTGAGGCAACTAGAACGGGAAATCCCGGCCAGTCAATGTCCATTTGGGGAACATAATCTGCTCCTCCTACACTGGCTTCAATGACCCCTGAGGTCATCTGCATTATGAGGTCATGAATGAGAGGGGCAAGTGCAGAGTGGCGGTCTCCTCCACTGACCCTGGACGACAGAAAGGAAGAAAGAGAACAAAATATAGTACAAGTGACAACTTAATTATGAAATCGTTTTGATTTGTACACAGATGGATTTGCAATGGAAAAGAACAAAATAAGACTACAACTTCACGAAGACTAAGCATCATATTTTGGAAAACTTTTGGAAGCCAGAGTATGTGGGAGACACGAAAGGCTAAACATGGAGGACTTACAAATTTCACCTATACATTTGTTATCCAATGTTTTAGCCAATTAAAAGTGATCATCATATTAGTTTGACTAGTTTGACTACTGTTGAAGATAACAAATAATATATAAAGAAAAAATTCAAAGAGCATCTGCAGTCTGATTGTTGACTTAGCATTGCTCAAGGGAATCTGTTAAGTCTTTTATGATTATAACATACTCTGTTTATCTTTATAAAATACTTCTACCTTAAGGAAACATCATATTACAGTCTTGATACAATGAGTAACAGGTAGAATTCAAACTTGTGTAGGTCACTCACCCAAAATAATGGTAAATGAATATTCATATTACCATTGCACAGGGATCACTACATTTAGATCCTGTCAGCCAGAGGCCCTATTTATCACTAATCACTCCATTACAACCAGGGGGAAAAGAAAGTTATAATAGCAATGTTGAAAATTAAGCTTAACATCACATCACCTTTTTATTGTTGTAAATGACATGCATTACATTATCCTTAGTCATATCCATCAATTTCATTTCTGATGTTATTTTTCACCTTTTTATTTCCACTACTTTTTTTTTTTTTTTTTTTTTTAACCCTTCCTATGTATATATGCATCTTACTGATAAAATGAAAACTAAAAAAGTTTTTGCATAAATTAAACACATGAAATAAGTCAAAACTGCTTCTATGTTAAGTTCAACATATAATCATAGAAAACTACATTTGCAAACTCATTAAGAAATGCCCCCAAAATATTGCCCCTAAAACATTTTTTTCACTACAAACAAATGTCTTCATTACAAATATATATGCCTTGATAGATATACAGAAAATTACTAACCTTCTTCTATTGTGTCTTGCATTAAGATGTCTCAATCGTTGACTTATGCGTGGACCAGGTACTGAGGAAGAGGAAGCAGGAGAGGCAGAGGCACCAGGTAAGGTTGGGGGTTCTTGGGCTATCAAATCCAACATATCAAAAGATTCCATTTCTGTGTCACTTGAGCTGTCACTGTCTGAGACATGTGTTCGCTCCAGCTCCTCAATGAAACCACTATTGCATCGTGGGCAAACATAGTCCTGCAAGTAAAAGGAACAGTGAAAATCATTTAAATAATATGTCATGAATTTTGGTTCAAACATCAGACGAAGAATTTACTTTACACTGCTGTATGCTTATATCATAGGATCAGTTGGTAGCATTGCCATAGGGGCTTCAATATTCACCACATCTAATACATCATCAGAATTTGTATCCTTGAGTGTGTTGCACTCTCAAATATGTTCAATGTCTTCAAATCACAACCAATGTTTTTTTAAGCAATGTCTTAAGCTCACATGTACAACATAATTGCTGAAATAAAAAAAATGTCCTATATAGTACACATCATAAAATGTTTAAATCATTGCTGGGTTGAGTATACTACACATCCCACATCGCAACAGATATGAAGCTTTAAATCCTTATCTAAACACTATAAAGCTGAAGGGATTCTGGCTTGCCAACCACTAGCATGTGACTCAGTTTGAGTTGTAATAATGTTTCTTTCACAAGTTACAATACATATTCAGAAAGTCTTGACATTATTTTTTTGTACATACATTTCCATCTTTTTATATCCTCTCTTGGTAATCATTTAAAGTCCTTTCCCTCCTTATTATGTCTATTCTCTTCCACTCTTTCTCATATACCTTTAGATACACCTGAAACAAAAAGAAAGTATGAGAGAAGTAACAGCTTCCTTCAATCCAACAAACTTTATGAAGACAAGGAAGGCATTTTTTCCCTTTGAAGTGGGGAGAAGATATAAAATAATTCACTGATTTGTGAGTAAAGTCAGAATTGGACAATTACTGAACACTTTAAAGTCTTCACCAATCCACTGCTGAGAAACTTCAACAACCTTCCCTGTTATTGCAGAATAATATTATATTAACCAATTGATGACACAGCATATCTGTCACACATAGCAACCATAACTGAAGTGATAGATGCATCATCTTGTAATGCAGTGCATATCTGAACTCACATGGTGCTTCACTCCAAGACAGACACCAAACTGAGTCAAATATCTAGAATCTCTTTTATTTAATACTGAATGTGTAGTATAGTGGTCAGCACACTCGACTCACAACCAAGAGGGTCTGGGTTCGAGTCCCAAGCATGACAAGGCAAATGGGCGAGCCTCTTAATGTGTAGGCCTTGTTCACCTAGCAGCAAGAAGGTACAGGATGTAACTCGAGGGGTTGTGGCCTCACTGTCCCGGTGTGGTCTCAGTCCTACCCACAGATCGGTCTATCAGCTCTGAGCTCCCACTGTAATAGGGAAGGTTGGCTGGGTGACCAGCAGGTGACTTGTGATGGTGAATCTATGCAATGGATCCCAAATTCACCATGTATTAAATATAAATACACTCATAATGTGCATGGTGACATTATAATCCAATCTGTACAATCAAAATTTACTCTTCAACTAATAAAAGAGCACTGTTACTAGAATGGCATTTAATATTATTTGAAAGCATAGAGGTGTATGTATTCTGTCTATTTGACTGTGAATTCTTCCATTTATGAAGAGTTCATAAAATGATCTATTGGGCAAAAGTTAGGTAATGGGTGGAGGACATGTGCATCTCAAAATTACTGAGAAGAAATACTACAATATTGGTACTGTAAGTATGTGCCTCACAGATGCCTCTTTTTATGTACAGTATATGTAGTCAGTGCAATGCATTATTTAATATAAAGTTGGCATAATATTAAGTTTTAAATATAAATCACTGAATTATTTGCTGCTTACAACCCACCAAAAAAAAAAAAAAAAAAAAACCTTGCATTCCCACGTGTCCCCAAAGTTTAAAGGCAAGGGAGTTATTTCTTCCCCACCATACATACATCTAAATGTTTTAGACTATTTCTAATATTTTGGAAGACACAGACCAACACATAGAACACGCAAGATGCAAAAGCATAAGGAGGACCAGAATTTCTAACTCTACTTCAGAAAAGGACATCCTGAGAAACATTTTGCCACTGATTTAGGCATGAGAGAGGAAATATCCATAAAACTTCAAGACATCTACTTATGATGTCAATGCAATACTAAAGCTTCCACCATGGCAAAAAATCTACTGAAATGTACTGTTATCTGTGAACCTTCTTTCTTCCTAAATTTATCTACTTCTCAAGCTTGCCTTTTATACAAATATGGCAGTGCAATGTGGGACCTTAGTTACACTGGTGATATTAGAAATCTGGAATCAACTAAGTGTTGGTTGGCCAAGAATATCATTGCTTTCTCAAAAATCTGAACTATTTGGTTAATAAAGTTAAACTTTACATATTTTAGTCAAGCCTAAATTCCTGAAGCATGACATAATAAGTAGCAGTTAATTTTACATATCAAGTTTTCTATCATGCCTGAGGGTTTCTTCCCTCATCCTTTTCTATATGTTACCAGATCACCAATCCAAGCCTGCTCAAATCAGATTAGAATGCATCCTCACTAAGGTGTTAACATGTTGCTGCAGAGGACCTAAATGTACCTAAGTATGATGCCCTTCCCACTCTTTTCTTTTCATGATCTGCTAGACTTAGTCTTTTCTTACTGCAAGCTGGCACATCAGCAGAGTGTGGCTTCTGATACTTTACTTATCATCATTGTCTGGATCAGGAAGTTCACCAGTGACTCCTACTGAAAGATGCTCAGCTGTGCCAAAGAAGTGACCCCTAATATGACACCCGACAGGACAGTAAAGCTCAACCAGGTGAGATGACCAATGCTCCCCTGCATTCAACCTTGCAGCACCCCACTTCTTCTGACATCCTGAAACCAGATGAATTAATCCATTATGTAATAATCCTTTCCAATAAATAGCACATCTAATGCTACAATCATCATAGAATTTCATGTTATGGAAAACAGATTTTCTTTTTATCTGGCAACTCACCCATCACAATCACATCATCACTACTCTATCATGACCAACAAAGACTAATTCCATGAAGCCTGGAATATGTATGGTAATGAACAAATTAAATCATTCATCAGGCCATCCATCTTTAGTGAGTTCATTATAGAGATGTACCGATGTATAGGTATTGGCTTATTTTCTGCCGATACTACTGATACTTCAAAAAATAATTTATTATGCTGTGTATCTCACTCTAAATTATTGTTAAGCAGAATTTGGATGTTCACAGTGATAAAGATAAATTGATGACAATGCCAAATTATTTAGTATTGAGTCCATGGTGTGTAGTAATAGAGCATATTCTTTGCTAATGAGTTATCACTGCCACTGTACACGTACAAGACAGGTCGGTAGTGGACTTGGGGCCCTACTACTGTACTGCACATCTTTCACTTCAGAGAGAAAGAGACAGAAGTGTTTGTGTTTGTGTTTGTGTGTGTGTGTGTGTGTGTGTGTGTGTGTGTGTGTGTGTGTGTGTGTGTGTGTGTGTGTGTGTGTGTGTGTGTGTGTGTGTGTGTGTGTGTGTGTGTGTGTGTGTGTGTGTGTGTGTGTGTGTGTGTGTGTGTGTGTGTGTGTGTGTGTGTGTGTGTGTGTGTGTGTGTGTGTGTGTTGGGCGGGAAGGTAGGTGAATAGATGGGTGGTGCGTTTTTGTAAATAGACAGACGCACTACAGCCTGCTGCTGTGTGTACATGAGTTGAAGTCTGTCAATTTTATCACGTTTTACTTATCTAAAGGATCTTAGTTTTTCTGTCAGGTAGAATATCGATAACAATTCAAGTTATAAGACAGCTGTATATTTGTATTTGTAAACAAAGACATTTATTTGAAAACAGTGGCATATGTTACTTCTCAACTTCTGCTTTGCCATCTTTAACCCATTATTTTGTATAAAGTCCTACCTGAAGATCGGTCTATGAGCTCTAAGCTCGCTCGTAATAGGGAAGGCTGGCTGGGTGACCAGCAGACTACCATGGTGGTGAATTACACACACACACACACACACACACGTAGTGTAGTGTTTAGCACGCTCGACTCACAATCGAGAGGGCCGGGTTCAAGTCCTGGTAAGTGGCGAGGCAAATGGGCAAGCCTCTTAATGTGTGGACCCTGTTCACCTAGCAGTAAATAGGTACGGATGTAACTCGAGGGGTTGTGGCATTGCTGGATAAAAACTTTTAATATATGTGTGTGTGTGTGTGTGATTCCTTCAGCCTTTCTTCATAATTATGTTAGGTCCTTTATAGTTATCTTCTCAATCCGTTCTAATCTTCTTACATAATTTTTAGGGCTCAGTGACCATACCACTGTTGCATATTCCAGATTAGGATGTATCATGCTTGTGATAATTTTTTTCATCATATCTCTGTCCATGAATTGAAATGCTACTCTAATATTAGTCAACATTTTATATACTAATCCAAATAGCTTACTCGTGTTTCACGTATGTGTGTGTGTGTTTCACTGTTTGATCTGCTGCAGTCTCTGACGAGACAGCCAGACGTTACCCTACGGAACGAGGTCAGAGCTCATTATTTCCGATCTTCGAATAGGCCTGAGACCAGGCACACACCACACACCGGGACAACAAGGCCACAACTCCTCGATTTACATCCCGTACCTACTCACTGCTAGGTGAACAGGGGCTACACGTGAAAGGAGACACACCCAAATATCTCCACCCGGCCGGGGAATCGAACCCCGGTCCTCTGGCTTGTGAAGCCAGCGCTCTAACCACTGAGCTACCGGGCATGTGTGTGTGTGTGTGTGTGTGTGTGTGTGTGTGTGTGTGTGTGTGTGTGTGTGTGTGTGTGTGTGTGTGTAATTCACCTCAGTCGCCTCCTGGTCACCCAGCCAGTCTTCCCCATTACGGAGCGAGCTCAGAGCTCATAGACCGATCTTCGAGTAGAACTGACACCACAACACACTCCACACACTGGGAAAGCGAGGCCACAACCCCTCGAGTTACATCCTGTACCCATTTACTGCTAGGTGAACAGGGGCCACACATAAAGAGGCTTGCCCATTTGACTCGCCGCCCCAGGACTCGAACCCAGCCCTCTCGATTGTGAGTCGAGCGTGCTAACCACTACACTATGTGTGTGTGTGTGTGTGTGTGTGTGTGTGTGTGTGTGTGTGTGTGTGTGTGTGTGTGTGTGCTTCATCCAGCCAGATGTTCTGCGCACTGTTGGTGTCTTTCACTTGCATAGTAACATTGCACTGGACATGTTGCTGAAATGCATACATACTTGGCTTGGCAACTTAAATTGTTGGAAAGCAATATCCATACAAAATTCATGAGGACATTGGGTGGCAAGCTACTCAACACGTGGGTGATGATTACAAGAGTGTTTAGCGGTATTTATAAGTGACGTCACAGATTTTCCGCCTGTAGATAAAATATTGGAAGCCAAAACACTCTGTATGACTTATTATTTCCTTATAGATTGTTCAAATGAGAGTTTAAACGTCTTGTTCCAGGGTCAGAAAATTATAAAAATAACATAAGAACATAAGAAAAGAGGGAAGCTGCAAGAGGCCGCCAGGCCTACACGAGGCAGTCCCTGTGTGCTTAAGCTACCTAATTCCATGTATCATCCCCATCCATGAACTTATCTAACCTTCTTTTAAAGCTCCCTATTGACTCATCTCTGACTACATGACCACTGAGACCATTCCACTCATCAACCACTCTGTTTGAAAACCAGTTTCTTCCCATTTCTTTCCTAAACCTGAATTTTTCAAGTTTAAACCCATTATTTCTGGTTCTGTCCCGCTACTGATCCTAAGAACTACATTCATGTCCCCTTTGTTAAAACCCTTATACCACTTAAATACTTCTACCAGGTCTCCTCTTAACCTATGTCTCTCTAAAGCATGCAGATTGAGTTTTTTCAGTCTCTCTTCATAGGGAATATCCCTCATTCCCTGTATCTTTTTAGTCATCCTGCTTTACACCGACTCCAACAGAGCTATATCCTTCTCAAAATGTGGAGACCAGAATTGTACCTCATAACCAAGATATGGCCTGACCAGCGCCAAGTATAGTTCTAGTATTACTTCAGGACTCCTGCTTTTGACACTTCTAGAAATTAATCCCTATACTCTATTTGCCTTATTTCTGGCCTCAATACATTGCTTCCTTGTACCAAGCTCACAGCTAACCATGACTCCTAAATCTTTCTCATACTTGGAACTCCCTAGTGCCACATTATCTAGCGTGTACCTATTGCTTGGATTATCTCTACCTACGCTCAGTACACTGCACTTATTAATATTGAACTGCATTTGCCATCTATCTGTCCATTCTTTCATCCTATCCAAGTCTGCCTGCAAAGCCATGGCATCCGAATTGGACCTAATTAATCTACCTATCTTTGTGCTGTCCGTAAATTTACTGTCACTATTAATTCAATAAAGATTGGCTATTTTCTTATATGGACAGCATGCTATCTATACTGGAGGGTAAATGTTTGTTTGTGATCACCCTTAGTACTATTTTCACAACTTTTAATTTGTCTTAACATTATTAATGTAACTTACCTATGTACACTAATCAAATATAACTTAATCTAATCTAACATTACAACTATCCAATAACCTAACCAAATAGCAATAAAAGTAATAATAATAACAACAACAACAATAACACCAACAATAACAACAACAATAATAATGATGATAATGATAATGATGATAATAATAATAATAATAATAATAATAATAACAATAATGTCAAACATAAAAACACACATTCGACTGTGGGCAATAATCCTATAGACTGGTTTCCACTGCACTGTTATCTGTGTCAATATATCTGTATTGGTATCAGCCAAATTTTGTGGTATTGGTATCAGTCAAAATTGTGGTATCAGTACATCCCTAGTTCATAACATTCAAAACAACATAACAAGATTTCATAATGTTATGCATGATACACACATTTTCTATATTATTTATCAATCATATCTTCCCCACTCTACCATGGCTGACTTTAGAATGATCTGGTTAGGTTAATTAAACAGATTAAGCACTTTGAGCAAGTTCACAACATAAATAAAGAAATAACATATATGTACATCACTACCGGATTTCATGGTGAAAGAATAAATAACTTTTCTTTGTATTATAAATCATCTGGCAATTCATCCTACACAATTATACACCTATATTATATCATAGTTAACTACAAGGTGATCTCATAAAGTCCAGGTGTGTAGTAATAAACAGGTTAATTAATCAAGGCAAGCCCTTCACCAACATTATAACAATAAATGAAAGTAACATTATATCAGTAAGATTTAGTACTTTTTAATGCAAGAGAGGAAAAGTGGCCTAGGGCAACAGAAAGAGTTTAACAAAAAAGCCCATTTAGTTGCCAGCCCATCAACATGGAGGTCTGAGAGAGTTACTCAAAAGAATGTCTTTAATGAATTAAAAAGTAGCTATGTAAAGTATCTATGTTTTTCTTTATATTGAGATGTTATGAGTTGTCTGGCTACTCATTCCACACAATCCCTTCTTTACTTTATCACAATTAACTATAGGGTGGTCTGAGGAAGCCAAGGTGTCTAGTTTGGCTAATTAATCAGGCCACAGACCAGGTGTGCCGAACAAGTTCATAACCCATTAAATAAAAGTAAGTAACAGCACGTCATTAGAGATAAGAAGCATTCAAGAAATGCCTCCTGACAATTACTCCCCAGAGGATCATACTGAAATACCCACCCACTGTGCCCAAGAGGTGACCCTAATGTAGCTCCCCTGCACTCAACCTTGCAGTGCCACATTTCCAATGGAGCTTAGACACCCAGCGAGTTAATCCTGCACCTCACCCTTTCAATAAATACTACATGAAATTATTATCACTCAAAACCAATCTACAGAATTTCTCCTAGTCGAGTATGATATGTTTTTCTTTGTATCAAGGAGTTACAAATCATCTGGCAACTCATCGAGCATAATTGCAGCTTTTTTACTTTATCATAACGAACTAGGCAGTTATTTTGTGAGCCCCAGGTGTGTAGCAATTAAGGCCCAACTGATGTGGACTTTTTGTGGCCAATGCCGATTCCGATGTTGGGAGCAAAAATTCTGATAACTGATATATCGGCTGATTGAATTTTTAAATTTTTCAATATAAGTAAATAATGAATACCTGATTTTAATGGCTTAAATATAGTTCAAACACCTGTTACCAGGATACAAATTGAACGTGGAATATTTTACCATTATCAAACACTTATTTTCATAAACTTTGGAATAAGCAGCATTTGAACAATTTTAACAAAAAATAAGTATAAAATGTGATGTGCAAAAAAAAGGAAGTAGACTTTTGAGAAATAAAATAATACCTTAGTACCAGACTTATTGCCAATCAGTCGCAACGCATTCTACTGGTTAGGTTACAAAACGACATCAAGACAATGTTTCCTGTATTTTATTAATGAAAATATAATCTTTAATATCAACGAACTTTTGGCAGATTACCGATTATTTCTTAATGGCTATAATCGGCAGGCTGATGAATCGGTGGGGTCCTGATAGTAATGAACAGGTTAATCAATCACGTCAGGCGCTCTGAGCGAATTTGTAAACAAGTAAAAGTAGATAAGCAACAATACGTCTTGACAGAATTCCGTAATGTTAACAATGTGTCTTTTACTTTATTTTTGTTCTCCACAGCAAAGGAGTTATGCATCCTGTAACTCCACATGCACAATTCCAGCGCACTGACTCTATCATGACACACTGCAGGATAATTTCGTGAAGCCCGGAAGGTGTCTGGCCAGGTTAATTAATCAGGCTAGGCGTCTTGACCTTCATGGCACACCCATAGCCACACAAACCCTACAGAAAGGCATATAGGCAATAGTGCAATGCTGGCCAAACATATTCGTGCACCGGATAAAGCCATGTCAGGGTGGAAGATCACAGTAGTAACACGGTAAATTGTGGCCCTCTGTCCTTCTCGCAATACCAACCACTCTAATAACAATGGCGTTTGTCGAGTTACTACTGCAATAATGTGGTGTTAATTGTAAGTGAATTGCAGAACACTATCTGATGCTTTATTACTTACTGGTAACTTTGGAGTAATCTCGACATTGCACTTGTGACAGAAGAATCTGGCCGAGGAAGAGGCTGTCTCCACGCCCGCCTCCGCCATTTTGGGACTGGCAACACATCACTTCACTATTTATTGAATTTATACTTTCCCTTGTCTTCACCTACGTAAGCCTGGGATAGATATTATATTAAATTTTTTATTTAATATCATGAATGAGAGGGAAAAAAATCTCTGAACCACACATCACACAAACTGACGTATTGGAAGGCGAGGTTAGTATAAAGAAAAAAAAAAGTGCTTTTCTTTGCATAATTACACGTGTATGCGCTCACGCGTGTGTATCTTTAATATAAATTTACATAATTGTGAAGTTATCAAAGCAAAAAATGCAATAATCACAGATAGTAACCAAATTATCATAGGCAGCACTAATGAACACAAGAGTAACTGTCTTATAATTAAAAACTTGGAAAGTGAACACAGAAAAATGAACAAGGATAAAAGCATATGAAAATTGCTTTATAATGACTAGTATGTGATTCACGAGATTTTCAGCAATATTTTAGAGAATTCCTTGGTTTACATCACGGGTGGGTAAACTTTTCAGTGCTAGGACCACATTGAAAAAAAATAATAAATCAGTTATATGGCCGCATACTATATTAACCCAAAATCATTGATATTTAAAATACAAAAATTAAAGGCTTCTAGACATTCTCACCCATGTACACACTTGTGGGAAGAAAATGAAATGCTCACAATGCTATTTGGCGTTGTTTATTAACTTGCTCTTTCAAATTTACTAACATTTGTCGGGCTGCATGCGACCCACAGGCTGTATATAGTTTGTCCACACCTGATTCACATCGTGCTTAGTTCAAAATTCATTGTGTGCTACAAGGTGTAATGAAGAGCAGTGTATTTTCAACTTATGTGAACGTAATAATCTTGCCTTCTTCGATCCATGGCTTGTTACATTGTTAGTGCAATTACTGATCAATTGTCCTCTCTTGGTCAACAAACAAGACGTTTATCATATAGGCAGACACAAGGTCCACTCAATGGCACATAAATAATGCAGTTTGGTCCTCCCACGACAATTAACCACTTATCCATTAGAATAAGCTAGATCATCTAAAATATTATAAATTAGGCTATTGCATTTTTTTTTTTTTTTTATCGATAGAACTGATTTATCATCAATCAGTTATCAAGGATATATTAGTGAGGAACAGGGCAATGAAACACTGAACAATGAACTATATTTTCATAATCAAATTATTTTCTTTCAATTTTTTTTCTCTTCACTCATTACGAACTAACACATATCACTTCATAGTAAAAATAATAAATCAACAAAACTGTTGCAAGTCACAACTGTTGTACAAAAATAACCTCTAGCTGATCTATACTGCCTACACCTTTTGTATATATAAAAACACTTGTGGTAGAGATAAATTACTTATATCTGCACTGTAAGGCTTTTGATATCACCAGGGATACTCCAAGAATGTTCCAACTCCACTGTCAATTGAAATCATTTGTATTTTTGGAGAGAGAGAGGTGTGTGTGTGTAATTCACTGTTTGATCTGCTGCAGTCTCTGACGAGACAGCCAGACGTTACCCTACGGAACGAGCTCAGAGCTCATTATTTCCGATCTTCGGATAGGCCTGAGACCAGGCACACACCACACACCGGGACAACAAGGTCACAACTCCTCGATTTACATCCCGTACCTACTCACTGCTAGGTGAACAGGGGCTACACGTGAAAGGAGACACACCCAAATATCTCCACCCGGCCGGGGAATCGAACCCCGATCCTCTGGCTTGTGAAGCCAGCGCTCTAACCACTGAGCTACCAGGCCGTATGTGTGTGTGTGTGTGTGTGTGTGTGTGTGTGTGTGTGTGTGTGTGTGTGTGTGTGTGTGTGTGTGTGTGTGTGTAATTCACTGTTTGATCTGCTGCAGTCTCTGACAAGACAGCCAGACGTTACCCTACGGAACGAGCTCAGAGCTCATTATTTCCGATCTTCGGATAGGCCTGAGACCAGGCACACACCACACACCGGGACAACAAGGTCACAACTCCTCGATTTACATCCCGTACCTACTCACTGCTAGGTGAACAGGGGCTACACGTGAAAGGAGAACACACCCAAATATCTCCACCCGGCCGGGAATCAAACCCGTCCTCTGGCTTGTGAAGCCAGCGCCTAACCACTGAGCTACCGGGCCGTGTGTGTGTGTGTGTGTGTGTGTGTGTGTGTGTGTGTGTGTGTGTGTGTGTGTGTGTGTGTGTGTGTGTGTGTGTGTGTGTGTGTGTGTAAATTATCAACTCTTATTATCAAAAAAATGAGCCACTTCAGGGATTTAGACCTGCCCAGATGAACAAAAATTTTCCTGGCTTAACTCGTTGTTTTCCTTATCCTACCCAATTTGTACATTGGGTTAACTTTAATCAATTACTCTTCCTTTATTTCTCTAAGACAGGGGTTCTCAACCTTCTCTTCTGGTTAAGAACTCCCCGAGTTATAAGACCATCTACCTGAAACCCCCTGTAATATGACATCAAACAATGTTCATTTAGTGACTGTAACTAACTCAATAAGCAATGGTATTGCAAAGGAAATGATTAGATCAGCCATCTAAGTACCCCTGGAAATCTTGTGAAGCCCTGGGGGTTACTAAACCCCAGGTTGAGAAACTCTTGTCAGACAATTAAAGAACACACCTGACATTTTTTCATTTCATGAAAAAAATAAGAATTTCCTTTTTTATATCTGTAAAAGATCAACATTAACCAAGAACAAGAAATAAACATACTGAATACATCATATCCTGCTTGCTTTGGCTGTAAACATTGAGCAGATGCATAAGTATCTAAGTAAACATGCAAAATCAGAAAACATTTATGTTCAGCAAAGCAGGCCTTGACCACTTTCATTTCATCTTCACTGACTCAAGGTGTCCCATTACAATACATTACAAATATAGTTATGGCATAATGCAATAAATGATTTGTCACTCTTCACTCACTGACTGCATCCTTCATGAGATTATGGCTCCATGATGCCTGTTCATCATGACAGTAAATCAACTCTTAGATTCACCTTCTACTTCCATTTCTTCAAGGGTAGATTCATCTGAATCATGATGATTTGCAGAATTATCTTCATATTCCACATTTTGAGCTGATTCACTTGCTTTTGAAGGAGCTTCATTTGAACCCGAGTCTTGACAAATATTTTCAGTTTTTTTCTTATCTGAAGAATAAACTTCATCACAGCTTGCTTCACAGTCCTCCCTCGAGCCTGCAAGCGCATCTTCATTCCAAGAATCAATTGACTTGGCAACATATTTCTGGACGGTCTTCATTGATGGGATAGTAAATATTGTCCTCAAGTATCTATAACCAGCTCCACTCCGCTTATAATATTTAACCATGAGGTTCATAAACTTTCTTGAAAACCTGTTACCTGTTCCAGGTCGGTTCCTTAAAAACATTTGGCTCTCAAGAAAAAGTAGATGTTCTTCTGATAGAAACTTACGGGAATCTCTTATTATTTGCTCAGGTGTTCCGACATCTTTAAGTGGAGTGTATTTTTCTTCAAGGATTTTGTACTTTTTCAGTAAAGCATAATACCTTTGTCTATGTTTATTCAAGAGATAAGTATATTTACGTTTGAGCTCTTTGTTAGCTCCTCTGTAGAGGGTTGGACAATGCATCCTTGGAACTGTTGAGAAAGAAAAATAATTCAACCATAAGATCACAACACCTGATAAGATGTCATAAAAATAAAGAAGATAAAATGTTGAGACTACAGTTGGTTATCAAGTTAAAACAAAATTCTAATCAACAATATATACCAAGGCTGTCTTCCCCAAATAGGACAGCCAAGACAAGGCCCACAACTTTCACTTTCACACCACTTGTGATGTAGACAGTGACAGTGAATCAAGAGTGGTCAAGAGAATGTGTGCAATCACTGATTACACGCATTCTTTCAAGCAGAGTGCTGACATCACCTTTACAAACCTCACACTATCAATGACACTCACAAATTTCCTCATATCTTAACATCTGCTCAATCTAAGACAAGAAAAACTCATATAGACTGTTGATGACCATCATAATATTTTGTAAATAATCACTAGAGAGGTATTCAGACTACAAATTATATGCAATATATGAGCTAAAGATCATATTTCAAGATATTAAGATATCCAATAATTCATCTTTTTTGAAAGCAAGGCCCAATGGATTATTGAGATTTAGTGACATCCTTATTGTGCTTTGTTACAAATATTCACATAAATTGATAAGCTAATAATTCAGATTCAAAGAGAGATGAAAAGTTAAAGTAGACCAGACCAAAACTACATTCTATATATTGCATCATGCTGGTGATACACAATGAAGTTAATTTTGAATAACTTACCTCTCTGATTTAGTGATGAAATGGAATTGACTCCAGGTGCACTAGACTGTTTTGAAGAATGAGGAGCTGTGTTGGACATTTGACGGTTACTGGTTAAATCTGATTCATCTATTGGTTCAAGAGCTCCAGAAGATGAAGGGAGGTCTGATGAATAGATCCAGAAGGCACAGCAATCCACTGTATACTTTCTCTATTCCTGGGTCTTATTTTACTTGGCTGATTACCTCTCCTTTCCCCAAGACTTCTGCTGCTGTTGATTTTCTTCTCTTCACTGCTTGTCTCACAAGCTAAATCAGGAATGGTGACATGAATGGGGCGATGGACAAGATGGGATGCAGAGGATGTGTGTATTGTTGGGCTTGTACTTTCAGATGAATGACTATCACTGCTTCGATTATAAGTGCTCATTACAGGAGGTGGGAGTAAATGTTTTGATGGTGCAGCTGGCGTGTCAATTTGCCAAGAATCTACAGTTGTAATGGAATGCGATGATGCTAATTCTTTACTTTCTTTTATTCTCTGATCTGGAGCTATGCCTGAGTTGCTCAATGAATGGCTGCTTGACTTCTTATTAAGGTCTTCTCTAGTTTGTAAATTAGGTTGACTAACTGTACACTGAGCAGTATTATTTAACAATGATGTTGCTTTTTGTAGAGATTCATGACTAATGCCAGAAGGAGTGCTGAACCCTGGAGGAAGTTTAACAGTGAATGTGAAAGATAGAGAATCTGACCCATTCACAGGTGCCCATGACACTGTAACAGGAGCTTGTGTGTCTTGATTTACAGACTCGGCAATAGGAGTTTGTGCTAATGGCACTGTGACAGGAGCTTGTGTGTGTTGATATACTGACTTGGTAATAGGAGTTTGTGCTAATGGCATTGTGACCGGAGCTTGTGTGTGTTGATTTACAGCATCAGAAATAGCTGTTTGTACCAATGACACTTTAACAGGAATTTGTGGATCTTGATTTACAGCCTGAGGATTGGGGGTTTGAGTTGCATGACTAGAAACCTCAGGTTCATCCACTGAGTCTGTACTTGAAGAATATCCATCACAGTTATCATCAGCAAGTGTTTGGATAGAAGAAATCTTCCTGCATGAGTCTGCTTCTTTTAAAGGAAATGAATCTTCCAACTGAGAACCCTTTGAGGAATTATTAGAAGGATCATTGGTGCTAACTGAAACATACTGGATGATATTCTTGTTTGAAGATTGCAGAGAATGTGCTTGATTTGCTGTATCTGGAAGAAAAATAATAACAATAATAATAATGATAATAATAATAATGTCAGTCAAACAGCACCTTCCATCATTCAAATTGTTTCTTAGTCTATTTTGTTTTTTATCACATCAATTCTAACTTCAAGGATGACTATTCATCTAACTAACATTCCTTAGAACCATTCACTGAAATTCTGTCAAAACCATTAAGAAATTTTACCTCTATGCATCTTATTCTTACAAAATCTGTCAATATAATTATTTTTATTTAGATCCTAATTCTCTACTCAATATGCACATCTTCATTATGTAAGAAGCCTCTCAAAGAAAAGGTCAAAATGGTTACTAACGAGTGAAGAAATTTCAATTTAGAGTTTGAAAAATTTTAAATTCATAATTTTGTTGTCAATTATCATTATTATTCTTTATTGCTGTTACATGCATCTTCTATTATTGTTATTGAACATATCTACAATAGTGATTAGAATAACTATAAGGTTTCTGTCAGTCCCCAAACAGTGTCAAAAGAGTTAACAAAAAGAATGGGATGAGTTCAAGTCATAAGTATGTATAAATAAAGAAGCTGCCAGTATGGCCACTTATGCTAGTTGTAATATAGAATGGTACCTTGAGATATGAGTTGCCTGAGATACGAGCTACTATTTGGTAATTTTCTTTTATTTTGAGATAGGAGCAAAATTTTGAGATACAAATCCCGCTTGGGGATGTTGCTGCTATAGTCGACAGCTCAGCACATCAGTCCTGCCTCAGCTGAGCTTCAATCTACGTGTTTACCATGGATCTCATGCACTGTGATTGTTCTTTCATCATTTTCACACTATTTACTGACTTTTTTCTAAAGAAAGAGCAGTTTTAATTTATGTTTAATATTTACGTGTGAATGGTGCCTGCATCCTTTTTTCCCTCCCTCCTCCTCCCCTACCAATTACCACCATTAGCCAAAAACATGTCTCCAAGATAAGAACACTAAATAAATTTTTGCTGTTATTTTATATATGTTTATGCATTGATAAAATATGCATGTGTACATAACTGAAAAGGCAAAACAAATTTTTCCTATCTCCACCTACCTCCTCCACTGATGCTTATCAAGAAGGGGGGAAAGAATGTAAACAACCCTCTATGGCTGCAGCGGTGCAGGCGCCCCCCCCCCTCTCTCTCTCTCTCTCTCTCCCCTACTTAAAACTTCATTTATTCAATGAATAATGTTTACAGGATCGTCAATGAGCTCTTCTGTGATTATCAGAGCAGCCAGTCTTCTGTGAGTGGCTATATTTATACACACCAGCTGATTAACATTCCTAAGAGAGGGTTGGGAATGCGGTAGAGTAACATCCCGTGTAATGCATCCTCCGAGATATATATACTTTATAAGAGTAGTTTATCTATTCATATTATCTTTTATTATGTTTTATCATGTTTCTGTTCAATAATTATTATTATTAAATACCTTTTTTCTTACCTGAAAACAAGTAAAAAAATAGGGGTGCTCTTTTGGGTAAGGCTGGAATGGATTAATGGCATTGCAATGCATTTCAAAGGGAAAAACTGTTTTGATATAAGAGCTTTTTGAGATATGAGCTCCGTCATGGAACGAATTAAAGTCGTAACTCAAGGTACCACTGTATAAAGTTTCTCATTCTCTCTCTCTCTCTCTCTCTCTCTCTTGTGTGGCTGTAGTCTTAGGAACGGCACACAATAAGAAATGACTGAGAATCAATCTATGAAGAGTATCCAAAATTATACAGAGAGTAGAATGGAACAGGAACACCAGCCATAAAATAGATCAATAATGCAGTTGAGTATTGGCAATAGAGAGAGAGAGATGACATAGGTTTTGATTATTCAATGAGATAATACCAGAATAGGAAAATGTAGAGTCTATCTGTCATGGCAAACCTCTTAATAGTATGTAGACAGACTGACACAAACCCAACCCCATCAAAACTTAACCTATAAACTGCGACATACATCATATGATGAACAGAACGTAACTGTGACTTATATCATATGATGTAATAGCTATTTTTAAACTTGACAGCTGATATTTCATTCCTGTCTTGAAATGATATTTGACAACTCAGTGCTTGTCTTGATGTTACAATAGAAGAAACTTTTACTTTATGTTAAGCTATGTATGAATTATGTAGCCTACTATACTAAAGGCTACACAATAAATAAAAATGGATCATCATAAATTATAAGTAAATTTTCTACTGTTTATTATCGTACTGTGTTAATGCTTCATCTGGACATCCTCCTCCCCACCATAATGTTTATTCATCCATCAGCTCACTCACCACCACAAAATTTATTAGCCAGCTCACTGAAACACTCACTCATCACTCAATGCCCACCATCTTTAAGTGACAACTTACCCAACGTCACTACACCACCATGCCTCAAATTATGTATATAATGAACAATATTTGCTTTTCCTATACCTTTCCATACAATGTTTCACTTTGTAACAGTAAAAATTATTTTTCAGAACTTTTTAGGCAGATAATTGCACACCATGAGTATGACCACTTTGCACAGTTTAGGTTAAAAGTGAATACTTACATTTTGTTCCTATGGGTTGAATAAGGCCTTTGGCTCGTAAATTCTTTAAAGATGCTTTCTTCACAATCATAATTGTTCTTTTGGCACCACTTTTAGTCTTCACTATTTGACGTCGGATGGGACCAGAATCTGTAGATGAAATATCAAGTAAGCTAAGATTCATAAAATTCTAAAAAACAAAAATGGCATCATAAATTCATCTTACACAAAAAGGCTCAATGAAAACTGGTAAAATACAGAGAAACCAACATGTGCGTCGTGAGGTTGCCTTCATGACTTCAGCTGCTGCAAAGCACTTGTTACAGCCACAGTTCTCCCCGCATCCACTCTTTCCTGAAAATATGATATTCTCCTTTACATTTAAAAATGATTTCATAGTAAACACTTGGTCCATGCATCTCCTCCCTCTTCTAAAACTCAAATTCTCATCAGAAATCACTCAGCCTTCAGTACTTTCTCCAAATTAATGCTTTATCATCAATACACCTTGCCTGCACTATCCAATGAACCTACACTGTAGTGGCGAGGTCTTTTGAGGTACATAGTAATAAAACTAACTTCAAATTCCCCTATCCCTTTTCCTTACTGTCCATGAACCTCTCCACTTCTGTTAGTGAGCTGGTGTCACTTATTTAGGGTATTACTACTTAAAACTTCTTTATTCCTTTCCTACTTACATCTCCAGATCTATCATGGCAGACCAGAATGCCCTACCTGCTTCTGTATTTCTAACTTCCTATGACTTGACTTAATTTAAGAGGGAAGTTTCAAGACCTTTATCCCTTTTTGGCTAACTCTCTTGGACCTGCATGAAGATTGGCAAACTTAGCAGGCCTTTTTTTCTCATAATATGTTGCCTTTGGTCAACTTTCCCCTCTTACATAAAAAAAAAAAAAAAAAAAAAAAAAGACTGTCAATCACAATTCATATAAGTCAGACATTCGCATTTGTCAGACCAACTTTTCCCCCTGTTAGTCTGAGTTAGTGAGGGTCAACAGTATACAGTGGCTGCAAATGAAATGGCAACATTTGCAATGCAAGTGATCGTGCAACACGAGATTCGTTGCTACAACTTTACTCATTTTTCCGCCATGCGAATGATGGGAACAGCTTGGGATGATGTGGCGGCTTCTGCGTTCTTCCCTTCATTGTTTACCAGGCATCATACACCTCAGAGCTGTCCCAGAACTTGATGTGAGGAAGCTGCATTTTTGCTGCTTCTCAATGCCCCCATTTTTACACTTTTCAACCAACTTTGACTCCCTAATATGCAGTTCCTGATCATCACAATGGAAGAAAAGACCTGTGCTCTCACCCTACTTGAACAGGGAGTGTCTGTAATACACATAGCTGATGATTTGAACGTGAATATAGTTACTGTCTACAGACTCAAGAAAGCTGATGCAGCGCTCCCTGACAGTACAGTTCCACAAAGAAAATCGTACTCTGGGGTAGAAAGAAAATCTCCCATAGAACAGACAAGGTTCTAAAGAGAGAGGTGAGCAAGCAGCCTTCAATAACTGCAGTGGAAGTGAAGAAGAAACATCCAGAGCTATTGCAGAATGTTGTTGTCCACATGATACAGCATTGCCTCCAAAAAGATCTTGATCTGCCATGCCAAAGCACCACCAAGAAGCTGCTGCTCACAGAGGCCATAAGAAAGAAAGAGTCAACTTTTGCAAGGAATACAAGGACTGGACACCAGATCAATGGAAAAATGTGGTGTTCAGTAATGAAAGCACCTGACTTGTCAGGGGAGACTCCAAGATGGTGAGAAGGGCCAGTGACATGTTCAAAGGGCAGGGGTGGACTATATTTCCTTCCTAAAAACATCACACTGAATGATGATAATTACATTGAGGTAATAAAGGAACATATGTTGGCGTTTTATGACATTCATGAGAGCAACTTTTATGCAGAATGGAGCCCCTGCCCATAGGTCCAAGGGTGTGAAAATGTTCCTCACAGACTATGATATTGAAGTGTTGGACTGGCCAGGCAATTCTCATGAACTAAATCCAATAGAAAAAGCCTGGAACATAATGAAGAACGAGCTACAAAAGTCACGTCCCACCAACATCACCGACCTGAAGGAGACCTTGAAGAAGATGTGGGCATCAATGGACGTCTCATACTTCAAGAATCTCGCCACTTCCATGTCAAGAAGGATCTAGCAGATCCTTAATCAAAGAGAAATATAACAAAGTACTAAAGGTAAGCCTAAGGTACTAATATAACAAATTTAAGATGCACTTTTGAGTTTTATGATCCAAAAATCCCTAGTGTTGTCACTTCATTTGCAGCCACTGTACAATGATTCAGATGTGCAGACACTTGTGGGAACCTGAGAGACCAAATATCCCTTACTTGTCCCATGCCTACCTATTTTCCTTCTTCTAAATTCAGTGTCTGGCCACAATGGATATTTGCTCAGAAATATTTGTAAATACAAGCTTGCCATATTTATGATTCAAACATAAGATATGTCTTTTTTCATTCTCATATATATATATATATATATATATATATATATATATATATATATATATATATATATATATATATATATATATATATATATATATATATAAGTAAAGTAATAAAATTCACTTACTTTCATTTATGGTTTCTTCATTAACTTCAAGCTTCTCACAAAAGTTTTCTTTCATACTGATTGTGTCGGCAAAGGGTTCAATGGAATCCGAATTCAAGAGCTTGGACTGATGCCTTGAAGGAAACTTTTGCAACACTATACTACAGTTGCTTGCAGCATCCAGTTGTGGAGCAGAGAATGAGTTTGATGAAGAGATTGATGACTGAGAACTTGTACTCTTTGCCTGAGACTGTAAAGATGCATTTGCAGAATTGTGAGACAGAGAAACATTTTTTACATTAGAGATTGTAATTTTTGTTTCAGAAGTGGCACTACTATCCATAGGCAGTGATATTCTTGACGGAGGGATATTGTGTTTGTTCAATTGACTTCCAGAATTCAGTGGTTCACTGGGTATGCACACAATGCTATCTTGATTACTGTCCATCTCTTTGACAGATTGTCTTGGTTCATTTATAACATTCTCTTTTATAGAACAAACATTCTTTTCTTGAATTGATGTGATCTCAGAAGTGCCATCTGATGGTAGGACTGAACTGTCAAAAGACACTGAGGCATCTGTTACAGGTCCCAAAAATTCAGCCTTTGCAGAACATAATGCTTGACCACTTACTGGATTATCTAGATGTGATTTTGATTCTACTCTTTCTCTGACAGACTGTCCTGAAAAAAAAAAAAAGAAAAAAAGAAAACATAATATAAATGAATTGATGGAGTTTTCATTTCATGTCTTATTGATAACAAACTATAGTAAAATTAAACTACACTGACCTATAGGGTGTTGTTTACCATCCTGCCAGATTTCCAAACAAAACATTCACTCTATACTACTCATGTTTTTTAATCATAGTTATCAAAGTTTGCAGATGATACTAAGATAGCATGTGCAGTACAGGGTGAAAAGGACAATTACAGAATACAACGAGACCTGGACAGGCTGATAGCATGGGCAGACAGGTGGCAGATGGAGTTTAATTCTAAAAGTGTCAGGTTATGCATTTAGGTAAAGACAACACAAACTTTAACTATGAGATGGAGGGATGTTGGCTAGAGGCAGTAGAGGAAGGAAAGGATTTAGGAGTAGTGATAGACAGGACTATGAAATTTTCAAAGCAATGTTTAGAAGCAAGAAATAGGGCAAATAGGATCCTGGGTTTTATAAATAGAAATGTTAGTTATAAAAGTAAGGAAGTGGTGCGTAGCTTATATAATTCCTATGTTAGGCCCCATTTAGAGTATTGCATACAGGCCTGGTCACCCCACTATAGGCAGGATATCAACATGTTAGAAGCAGTTCAGAGAAGAGCAACTAGGATGATACCAGCATTAAAGCGCCTGGAGTATAGAGATAGTTATCAACAAACAACATTCTAAGAATATTCTGACTATTTCATTAAATACCACGTGATGCAAATAAGTATTTTATATGAAATCAAATGAAGGTACTTCATATACATATATGACGATGTGTGTATCAGGTCAGACGACACTGTCACTTGACCCACGGAGGGATTTTCCATGAGGGAAGTCCAAGGTGAGTCAGGTCACCATGCAGGTGCAAATGGACTCACTTCTCATCTGGTCGCCACAATGGAAGGATACACAGACACTTCCCCATCTTACTGTGTGTTGCACAGCCAGACCAAGGAATTCGTCTACAGAATTAGAAGATATATACTTCTTAAAAGAAAAAAAGCAAATCTAGGACCACTTTTACCCACAAATCAACCAAGGAAGAGGACAGCAGATGCAGCTGGTATGTCTGAAGCCATGGTGAAGAGAATTTGTTCCAGTGCAAACAAGATATGGAACACAGCACCACAACCCTATTAACCTGTGTTTACCTTTCCGAAAAAGAACCACTCTGCAACAATAACGAACTTCAATGACTTTGACAAGTGTGTTCTAAGAAGAACAATTTTAGAATTCTACACATGAAGAGAAGCACCTATGCTGCAGAAGATAAAGAGAGAATTACAAGAAAAAGGTGATTTCATAGGATGCCTAGAATCCTTACATACAATCATCCGAGAATTGGTTTCCGATACAAGAATTGATGGTCAAAAATTTCTGATGGAGAGAAGTGATGTGCAAGTTGTAAAAGCAACTCAAGAAATCCTATGAGAGCTTTGTTTACTTTAATGAGACTTGGGTCAACCAGAACAATACCATACCAAAGTGTTGATACCACAGCCAGTAAAGCCACAGGAGTAAAAGTTCCTACAGGGAAAGGGAGCTGCTTCATCATCCTCCGTGCAGTAACTAAACATAGATTTGTTGAAAATGCTGACCATGTATTCCAAGTAAAAAAACAATGGTGATTACCATAATCAAATGAAATCATTAAGATTCGAGGAATGCTTTAGGATACAGTTGCTGCCTAAAATTACTCCTTACTCTTTCATTGTGATGGACAATGCTGCCTACCACTTAGTGCAACTTGAAAAAACAATGCCAACTCAAGTTTGGAAGAAAATGGAAATCAAAGAGCAGCTCATCAAAAAGAGAACTTTTACTTCTCACAAAGTACAACACTGGCAAGAAATATTTGATTGACACCATCACCAAGAATGCTGGACATAGGGTTGTGCAGTTACCACCTTACCACTGCCAGTACAACCCCACTGAACTCATTTGGGCCCAAGTCAAGAACATTGCTGATAAAAATAACTACAAGTTAGCAGATCTAAAGACCTTGTCAAACAGTCCTTGGAGCAAGTTACACCAGCATCCTGGATAACTGCAGTGACACACAGATAAATTGAAAGAAAATGATGCAAAACTTGATCATGTTATGAACTCGCTTGTAATCAACAGAGAAGATACTTCAGATGAAGAGAGTGATTCTGAGTAAGTTATCCTGAGGATTAGGTCTCAGGGGATATATATATATATATATATATATATATATATATATATATATATATATATATATATATATATATATATATATATATATATATATATATATATATATATATATATATATATATATATATATATATATATATATATATATATATATATATATATATATATATATATATATATATATATATATATATATATATATATATATATATATATATATATATATATATATATATATATATATATATATATATATATATATATATATATATATATATATATATATATATATATATATATATATACAGTGGAGACTCAATACTTGAACTTAATTAGCTTCAAATGGCTGTTCGAGAATTTAAAAGTTCGACTATTGATACCTATAAATCAAGTAATTCGTTCTAATTGTAGCAAAACCTCAAGTTTATAAAAATATCGATATATTTTTTTTACAATATTGATTTGTACATACTGTAAGTGAAGGCTGGCAATGGATAATTTAGAAGAGGAAGGGAGAAGGGTGGGGAGGAGGTGGGAGGTTGCTGGAGGATGAGTCACCATCCATGAAAACATTTTTGTAAAGTTTCTCCTAGTGTGATTCCTGGAATCCACTAATGGAGGGCTGTGGCTCACTAACACTTGCACTCTCACCAGATTCCTTATTTTCACCACTCTTTGGTGCCATCTTAAGTTTCTAAATGAAAAACTACTGACAGAATGCAAAATTATTATTATTTTTTCAAGACTGCAGCACAACTAAGAATGTGCACCGGCATCGGTATACTGGTATTATGGTAATGCCGGTAATACCGGTATTACTGGTAATACAATATCAGAACAGTACAGTGGCAGCTGCGAGAAGGGAGATGACAGAGCTTTGTATATGACCAAATGTGCGGCCCGTTTGATTACCAGATATTTTCAACACTAATAAGCCTTTGGTGTTAATGTAAGTTTATAAATGAAAAACTAGACAGAATGCAGGAGAATGTTATTCTGATGACCGCAGCAGCACAAGTCACAACTGGTGGAGGCAAAACAGGGGAGCGAGGGAGCCTTTGTTTACAACCACATGTGTGGACGTTCGACTATAAGATTTTTTTTTATTGAATCGAACTTTTGCCTTCAAATATTTAGACGTTCGAGTATTAGTCTCTACTGTATACGTATATATATAGAAACACAAGTGGTGAAAAGCAGGGGCTGATTTAGGAATTTGGGGGCCCTAGGCAAAGGTAGGCATGGGGGTGCCCCCTGCACCTAATCCAATACAGTGGGGACTGAAGGGGGTCCCATTTTCTTTATATATCCGTAGGGGGCCACGAGACACATTTAATAGGATAATCATTCTAATGGCATTTTAGCAAATGAATTTTAATCAAAAACATAAATAATGTGTGCAAATAATAAAACCTTTATTAACCATAAGTGTATGATGAGTTTCATGGGGCCCCCGAAAACTCAGGGCAACTGCCTAGTGTTGCCTAATGGTAAAGTCTGACACAAAAGAAATGTTTTCAATAGGCTCTCATTACTCTTACTTTCATCGGACTGGTATCATTTAGCCTGATATATCAAGATTTTGATGTATATGTCATAACCTGGCATGCCACAGCCTGGTGGGACATAGCGTGATGCAGCAGTGGCACAAGGATGTAAATAATTACGTCTACGGGAGAATTGTAAAAGGGACCCTGCTGCGAACACGAGAGTGGGAGGCCAAACATTAACAAGAGAGAGGGAAGCCAGGCATCAGATGGTACACAGACCCAAACAAACACCCAAAACAAAATACTCTGGTTACGATGTTGGAGAGTAGTATAGTCAACACGTGTTTCCCCACGTGTAGTTAAACAGGATTGGTGGTTTTAAATGGCCAATGAACAAGCAGTATTTCATGTTTAGACCAATGGTGAACGTGCTATGAGACTAGGGAAAAGTTGAGCCTATGAAACACCAGTAAGGCAATGTTGTGTATACTACGTTTAAGGTTGTTTCTACATTACCTTCGTATGTGTTCTCGTCCTTACATTGTCACACGTGGACCTCCACATGTCTGATCTCTGAATGGTAGATGGTAAAATGGGCGTGGAGAAAAGGTACGAAACCTTGAGTATTTAAAATAAGCAGAAACCAGCAAGAAGATCTCTAGAATCTTGGCAGAAACGAGAGGAGAAAGCAGAAGGCAGTGGCCGAGAGGAGGAGAAGAAACATTTGAGTCATGGACAGACTCTTTCTTGTATTAGTGAGTAAAGCTCTATAGTTGTTAATGCAGTCTAAGACAATGTTTATGTCATTTAAGTGAAAGGAGGAAACAAATATAGGATGTGTATTTATTAGGATGTTATATTAAGATTTTATGTATGTGTAGTGCAATTCCACAGTTGATGCATTAAGATATATCATATTGAGGAGATAATTACATATGATATATTGTGGTGTATACATTATATGGGCATTTATAGAAGTCAAGCATTGAGTTGATATTGAGATGCATCAGCTGTGAAATTGGCACCTAATGTTTGTGGTTTTATTGTATGTGATTAACATTGATGAAGGATTTACGGAGATAAGGATGTACGGAGATGAGCTTAACATTTTTAAGGGCATTGATTGAATTTGTGTGACATTATGAGCAATCTTTGAGAAGTGGTGTAATTAATCTTAGATGAATTAAAATTAGAAAATACAATACCGTATAATATATTACCTGCAGTAAGAATAAGTCTTCACTTAGAATAGCACGATTGCAACCTGCAACGAACTTCCGAAATATAGGCACACTTCAAAACTTGTCAAATAAATATAGTACGGTACCTGACTGGCTGTGTTCAAGAATTCCAACTTTGCTGTCCACTAAAAACTGTGCAGAAGAGCTTTCTGGACAGTAAGATGGTGGAGAGACATTATTGCAGGAGTTTTCATCCATAAGGTTCTCTGTAACATCAACAATACATATAATATCCATGACATAAACCATATGACAAACACCCCAAGGTTAGAATGCCCTTTAATGAAACCAAGGTATCTTGATACTCAGCAAAAGAAACTTTCTCTCTTTTACCTTCTGTAACACTACATTTTTAGTTTTAACTTCTAACCTGTGTGTGTGTGTGTGTGTGTGTGTGTGTGTGTGTGTGTGTGTGTGTGTGTGTGTGTGTGTGTGTGTGTGTGTGTGTGTGTGTGTGTGTGTGTTTCACTGTTTGATCTGCTGCAGTCTCTGACGAGACAGCCAGACGTTACCCTACGGAACGAGCTCAGAGCTCATTATTTCCGATCTTCGGATAGGCCTGAGACCAGGCACACACCACACACCGGGACAACACGGTCACAACTCCTCGATTTACATCCCATACCTACTCACTGCTAGGTGAACAGGGGCTACATGTAAAAGGAGACACACCCAAATATCTCCACCCGGCCAGGGAATCGAACCCTGGTCCTCTGGCTTGTGAAGCCAGCGCTCTAACCACTGACCTACCGGTGCAGAGAGAGAGAGAGAGAGAGAGAGAGAGAGAGAGAGAGAGAGAGAGAGAGAGAGAGAGAGAGAGAGAGAGAGAGAGAGAGAGAGAGAGAGAGAGAGAGAGAGAGAGAGAGAGAGAGAGAGAGAGAGAGAGAGCAATCTTGAAACCTCCCTCTTGAAAGAAGGTCCAGGTCATAGAAAGAAGGAAATACAGATAGAGGATGGGAGTAACAGGGCCTAGATTCTACAAACTATCCTAGGTAAGGCCATTAGTCGTAGCAAAACAAAAGGACACACTTCAGACATAAGTCAGTCAGAAATTCTTATGGCAAACCATACATTTCTAGACCAAACTTTACCTTCAATTATATCAGTCTTGAGCATCATGCCGTGCTGCACCTTAGGTCCACAGTTTTCCTTGTTTCTCTTCCAACACCTCTTCTCACACTTCCAGACTAATATTCACTCTTTAATTCATGTCTTACAGAAAGTTAATGCAGTGGTACCCCTGGGTGATGTCCTCACATTGTCTATGACCCAGAGTATAACATGATCTGAGTCTTCATCTCTCTAAGGCAAATTAATCAATTCATTCTAGATTCCACCTTCCTTCTATTTAAAAAATATAGAACACTTTTAAGGAAATAAATTCTACATTACCTTCTTTAATTATGATGTCTTCAGGACAAGACGGATCCAAATAACTCTTTTCACTGGCATCAGATTCTGGCAGCACGGGAACCAAAGCAGTTTTTTCTTCCCTTTCTGACACTGTGAATAATATATAATATATGGACATTTTTATCTCAGAAAAACATCAAATTTTCATAATGAAAAATTTCACTTTCATTAACTTTCACTAAATCTTTTAATTATCAAACAAGCAGTGATTGAGGCTATTCTTTCTTATTGTAAAGTCTACAAGAAGAAAAGAGAAATACAGTTTTGATTCATGAAGTTCCTTTCTAACAAATATGAAGGTATTTTATAACTAATCAAAGACAAAGAAAAGTTATAATGAGAAAAGGTACACTTACTTGGATGATCTGAGTCCACATTAGAAAAGTAAAATAGTATCAAGTTTGCAGGATATTTTATGAGGATGTCAGAGGCATACAATAAACAAAAGTACAAACTATTGAGACACAAATAATTTGTAAACAATTGAGGAGGAAGGTCTGATTTTTTTTATGCAAGATGGAAACCAGCCCCCTAAAAAAAAAAGGCCCACTTAATATGCTAAATTACTGAAGAATTAGCCAAAACTCTGGGACAAATGTCTTGAATCCTCCCTCTTACAACAAGTTAAGTCGTAAGAACATAGGAATACAGAAACAAGCAGGGAATTCCAGAGTTTACCAGAGAAAGGTATGAATGATTGAGAGTACTGGTTAACTCTTGTATTAGAGAGTTGGACAGAATAGGGATGAGAGGATTAAGAAAGCCTTGTGCAGGAGGAGGGGAGGTATGCAGTTAGCAAGATCAGTAAAGCAGTTAGCATGAAAATAGTGACATAAATAAAGAGATGCAACATTTTGTCAGTGGGAAAGAGGCTGAAGACAGTCAGTCAAAGGAGGGGAGTTGATGAGATGAAAAGCTTTAGATTCCACCCTGTCTAATAAAACTGTGTGAGTGGAACCCCCAAACATGCGAAGAGTACTCCATACAAGGACAGATAAGGCCCTTGTACAGAGTTAGCAGTTGGAGGGGTGAGAAAAACTGGCAGAGACACCTCAGAACACCTAACTTCATAGAAGCTGTTTTAGTAAGACTTAACAGTTTCCAGTTAAGATTATGAGTAAAGGACAGACCAAGGATATTCAGTGTGCAAGAGGGAGACAGCTGAGAGGGTATAGTTGTCTGGAAGGTTGTGTCAAGTTGATAGATGGAGGAATTAAGTTTTGAGGCATTGAACACTACTAAGTTTTCTCTGCCCCAATCAGAAATCTTAGAAAGATCAGGAGACAGGCATTCTGTGGTGTCCCTGCATGACCTGTTGACTTCCTAAAGTGTTGGTCGTCTCTGAAAGGACGTGGAAATATGCAGGGTGGTATCATCAGCGTAGGAGTGGGTAGGGTAAGAAGTTTGGTAAGATCATTAATGAATAACAGAAAGAGAGTGGGTGACAGGACAGAACCCTGAGGAACACCACTGTTAATAGATTTAGGAGGAGAACAGTGGCTTACTACCATGGGTGCAAAAGAATAGTCGGAAAGAAAACTTGAGATAAAAGTTGTAGAGAGAAGGATAAAACCGTAAGAGGTTAGTTTTGAAATAAAAGCTTTTTGCCAGACTCTATCAAAAGCTTTTGATATGTCTAATGCAACAGCAAAAGTTTCACTGAAATCTCTAAAAGAGAATGACAAAGACTCAGTAAGGGAAGCAAGAAGATCATCAGTAGAGCGACCTTGACGGAAGCATATTGGCGATCAGATAGAAGATTATGAAGTGACAGATGTTTAAGAATCTTCCTATTGAGGATAGATTAAAAAACTTTAGACAAGCAAGAGATTAAAGCTATAGGATGGTAGTTTGAGGGATTAGAACGGTCACCCTTTTTAGGAACAGGCTGAATGTAGGCAAACTTCCAGCAAGAAGGAAAGGTAGAAGTCGATAGACATAGTTGAAAGAGTTTGGCCAGGCAAGGTGCAAGCATGGAAGCACAGTTTTTGAGAACAATAGGAGGGACCCCATCAGGTCCATAAGCCTTCTGAGGGTTTAGGCCAGTGAGGGCATGGAAAACATCATTACGAAGAACTTTGATTGAAGGCATGAAATAGTCAGAGGGAGGAGGAGTGGAAGGGACAAGCCCAGAATCATCCAAGGTGGAGTTGTTAGCAAAGGTTTGAGAGAAGAGTTCAGCTTTAGAGACAATGAGATGGTAGTGGTGCCATCAGAATGAAATAAAGGAGTGAAAGATGAAAAAGTAAAATTATTGGAGATGTTTTTGGCCAGATGCCAGAAGTCTCAAGGAGTTGGAGTTTGAATGATTTTGACATTTTCTATTTATGAAGGAGTGTTTGGCAAGTTGAAGAACAGACTTGGCAAAATAAATAAAAAATGGTCCCCAAAGTTTTACATGAAACCATTATAAGAGGCTGTCAAGTCTATATCTATAGTAGCTACTGTTATGTCAGATCATTTCAAAACAATACATTTCAATCTTTGTCCTATCATAGACAGTATTTTTTCTCTCTACACATACATCCAGTCAAAAGTTAGTATGATGTTTGACAAAAAAATTGGTCTTCCTTCAATGAGTACTGGAATGTTTTACTGACTAGAAAGTTATTTTTTCATCATTAAAGTACCTTCTAAGTATTTTCTTTCCTTAACTTTACTAGTTGCACCTCTTTTCCAACCTTGTTCAGTCCAACCTAAGCTTTCTCTTTTCTATAATAAGAGATGACATTTCTTAGTGCTGAATTCTATCTTCTAAAACAGCCTCCATTTAATAAATGTATAGGATTATGGATGTATTTCTATATTTTTAAGATTTTTCATTGCAAATAGTATTTTTCTTTTAATAAGTTGGAAATAAATTAATGTTTTATTAAGTTTATTGAATATGTAATCTCAACTTATCAAGAACAATCAATGCACAGAGTGACTTCCTTGATATACTGGTAGTCACTTCTTACTCAAAGAAAACTTAACCTCTCTTATGAATATATAAAGCTTGTAATATGTAAATCCATTATGAGATAGTTTGCTATTGATAAATGTCAGTCATTTCTCTCTAGTTAGTATCAACATTAGCAAATATTACCTTTTATATCCACAGGTTTGGGAACAGCACACCAAATAAGCCGAGATTTGTTGGTGGGACTCATGTACATGTGGTCCTCAAAGTGAAGGGAACACACTCTCATGGACATACGGTTTGAGATGGCTTCCCCATGGTTAAGGTCTGGCCGTTCAATCAACTCACACCACAACTTGAACCTGGATTGATAAATGCAAAATGGATTATGTAGATGTAATAATGTTTAGAGCATTATTTGAATCTCCACATGAATTAATACAAACATACAGGAGATGTGTATGTCTTTGCCTTCTGTTGAAATATAAACATTAATAAATATGATTTTCTAGTAAGAAGTATTTAATTTCAGTAAAGTAGAACTTTCGCTCACAAATGTTCCCATTTATGAACAAATCAGTTCACGAAAATTTTTTTTGAAGTGTACAGATATAATAATATTCAGAGCACCATTTGAATCTCTAAATATTCACAAGCGGTCTTTCAGTGTACAGACACACAGACACCCCACAAGCCCTCTCAGCCGGCAAGCACATTCAATCGCTAAGCTGTGTTGTGGCTTTTGAACTTTATACTGAGATATAATTTCATTAGTGTGTTGATGCTGCACAAATTAATAATGGAAAAAAAAAAAATCAAATTGTAAATCAGTCTATGGGTGAGTTGCCATAGATCAGAAAAAAAAAAAAAAAGACTGCAGAAGTTTCTGACACCAAGTTATTGACTTTTGTGTAACAATAGTATTAATTTTGCAAATTCCAGTCTTGCCAATTCATGTCCCATTGAGCTGCAGATTAAGGAAGTGTTTAATTTTGAAATACCCTAAGAGACAAGTGGTAGTTAGGATATCATTATATACTATCTAGTTAGGATGGCAAAATTTTTATCTTTCACCAATTTCTATATTCCTGAGGAAACTTTTTTTTACTGATAGTTTTTGGGCTTTTCTTTCAATTAATCTGCTTGTTGCTTTTCCCACAAATAACTTTTTATTGTTTTTTTTTCTCATCTCCCCCACACCTGATACTAGGAAAGCACATCAATCTAAAGTCTAAACAGACCAAAATCTACCCTGTGAGGACTGGTCGCTGCTTGTCTGTGGTTACCACCTGGCTACCACACACCACCACATAACATAAGCTTATGAAAATAGCTGAATCTAACCTAACCAACCAAATCTGATCTAATCCTAACCTAACAAAACCAGCTTAACCAACCTCAAACTACCTATACATACATTAATCAAAGCTAACCTAACCGGCAAGGCTCATCACACATGTGGGTATATGACAGCCAGGCTTTGTCAGAGGAGAAAGTGAGGTTGCTTTCTTAAAAAATAAATGAATAAATAAATAAATAAAACAAAAATCAGTCATAAAAAGTTGTAGTGTTTATATAAGGAACTCAAATGATTCAGAATGAGATGCTGCATCTGATGAGAAGGGTAAGAAAAGCCATACTGAGACTGGTGAAAGTGGTTAGGTTAGTTTGCTAACTGAGCACCAAAACTAATAGATAATCCTTATTTTATCCTACACTAATCTCAGATTAGATTGAAAAAAATCACTGTTGATACTAATGAGACACGGGCATATTTAAGTTTAAGAGCCAACAAGTACCCGGATATACTGATTTCAATACAGAAGCAAGGATAGGAACAGTAACAGTCCCAGCCTAGAAGAGGACATGTGTTGGCCAGCAAAGGTACCCTCCAGTAAACCAGTTCCCTGCCAGCAGTGTTCCCCTCAATGTGTGTTACCTTTCCTTGTTTCTCGGGAAGGAGTGGAAACTCAGCTCGGGGTTATCGTTCTTGTTAGTGGTGCATCCTTTGGCTTTGCAGGTGCTACCCCGAGGCATCTCAAGTCTCCTGCTGCTTCTCACCTGCGGACAGACATGACCTATTTCTACCTTCCGTGTGACATCAATTTTATTACGTTGTCAAATCAATGGCATTCATGAAATGACACCAATGGGCTCATGGTGGCAGCTAGGTATTGTGACTCACAGTTTCGACTTGTGCCTCAGAAGTGCGAGTATATTCACCAACACAAAGCAAGTCTTCCTTCTCCGCTTGGTGCTTCTTTTGCACTGGTGCTTCATTTCACCGATAGATGGCGCAGATTTTGAACTGCATTTCCCTTTAACTCTCAAACCAGTTGGCAGATTTGGCTATTTTCCCATCTTTATTTTCTTACCTATCATAATAGTGTTATGTGATATACAACGTACCATGTAATCGTCTTTTCTATTCTATTATATACAAAATAGGTTGAACAACTCATAGAAAGCGAATAATTTGATGGCTCACTACGTTAAATTTGAATATATTTATTTTTTTCCTCCAGTCATAATTATGGATAGCAGTGGGAAGTCAAATATGAATGAAAGAACCTTATATGAAAGTAAACGAAATGTTATGAGTAAACAAAGAAAACAATTGAAAGTGCTAACATACATTGGTCACATACCACATGATACAAACTATAGCTAATCAAGACCTGTAAATGTGTAGAGTAAGACTGGGGTGAATCAAACAGTGGGGTGTAACAAACAGAACGTAGGATCTGTTCTACCAGTAATAAAATAGTTTCCCAATCCAGTTAATGAAAGAAAATGAGACACTCCAAGATATTAGTACAACAGTGTTGATGTCTGTCACTTTAATCCAGGTGTGGGCAAACTACGGTCCACCTAAGGAATTCATGCGGCTCGAGAAATGTTAGTAAATTTGAAAGAGCAAGTCAATAAACAACGCCAAATAATATTGTGAGCATTTTATTTTTTTTCCTATAAGTGTGCACATGCGTGTGAGAATGGCTTTTTCTTTAGACGCCTTTAATTTTGTATCTTAAATAATAATGATTTGGGGTTAATGTAGTATGCGGCCCTATAAGATTGTGATTTTTTTTTAATGTGGCCCTAACACTGAAAAGTTTGCCCACCCCTTCTTCAATTAAAAATAACTCTAAATGATTTTAATATGCGGTAGGCCAAAAAAAAAAAAAAAAAAAGAAAAAGAAAAAAGAATCTTTGTTTCAGCAATTCCCTAGTCATGTTTAACAGTGCAACTTCTGGTCTTTATTTTTTGTAAGGATAAAGCATTTACACTTTTTACTGAAGATTGATAGTTTCTTTGTTTTACAGTTGATAATTGATGGGGGAAGTTTATTACACATAATAAGTGGTATAAATAGATATATACATAAGGCAGGATGTTAAGAAAATTACTACCGCCTTCTTCGACTAATATTTCACTTAAGAGTGCCATTCTTTAGTTCCACTATGCATGATATTAGTGTACTTGTTGGTGTTTGTAACACTCCCATGCCTTGTTTGGATCATCCCCTATAGGCGATGATCCGAATAAGTGGTATCTTTGAAAACTCCTCTTTCACAAATTCTTATAAAAAATCAACAAGATAGGGTTGTGCCTATAGTTTGTTGTACTATCACTATTTTTGATTAAACTTGTTTAACACATTTTTAGTGATTACATTTTCCACTAATAATATGGTTCACCCCCACCCCACCCTATCACTTTACCTACAAAAGGACGGTAGACGGCATTATACAGAATTGTAGATAAACAGGTGCTGTCGTAATGCAGACTGATTGACCTTTAGTAAAGTTCTTAATTGTTCTTACTTCTCCATAAACAACTTTGTTAAAGAAAAATCTTGAAAAATGTTAGCTGTACCTTCGTGCAAAGGTATATTTTAAGATATAGAAAAAAGAAAAGAAAAAACAACAACAAAGAGAAGACAATGATGCAATGAAACACAAAGGTGACAGAGAAATTGGATTTCCATCAGTAACTGGGCGACTACAAGATACCAGTACATATACACCGCGTAGTGTATATGTAGTGGTTAGCACACTCGGCTCACAACCGAAGAGGCCCAGGTTCGAGTCCCGGGCGCAGCGAGGCAAATGGGCAAGCCTTTTAATGTGTAGCCACTGATTTTAGTAGCTGGCTGGGTGACTGGCTGGCTGGGTGACCAGAAGGCGACCGAGGTGAATTACACACACACACACACACACACACACACACACACACACACACACACACACACATTTACCGTAACTAGCCAACCGACTGAATCGATATCATACTTAAGAAAATGTAACATCCATGGTAACGCTCCTGCTGATGCGCGCGCGCACACACACACACACACACACACACACACACACACACACACACACAGATACACACACACACACACACACACACACACACACACACACACACACACACACACACACACACACACACACACACACACACACACACACACACACACACAGACAGATGCACACACAAACACGCACACACACACACACACACACACACACACACACACACACACACACACACACACACACACACACACACACACACACACACACACACACACACACACACGTCTTTCAGCATCGCCCAAGTCTCCTTGATCAAATTCACTTGAAAGAAAACTATATTGAACTGGCCAAGGCAAGATCTGGGCTTGGCCGGCTGACCTTGCCCGACTTGTCCCTACTAACGGTGTGGCCGGGTCGCCTTATAAAAACTTGACCCGGTGACCAAGGCGGCGGCGAGGTAGGTGGGTGTGCAGGCAGGGAAGGTAAGGAAAGGGAAGGGAAGTGGGTGTGAAGGCAGGGTATGTAAGGGAAGGAGATGGAGGTGGGTATGAAGGCAGGGAAGGGCAGGGAAGGGAATGGTAAGGTTGGAGTGAGGGTGAGAATAGGAGACGGAAGTGAAGATAAAGGAAGGAATGAGTGAAGGAAGAGAGCAGGTGGAGGAGGAGAGATGGGATCGATGGTTAAGGACAGGGAGAAAAAAGTAGGAAAGGGAAGAGGAAATAAGGAAATGGATGGGTAAGGTCACAGAAAAGATAAAGGAACGGAAGGGATGGAGAGGGATGGGATGGGATGAGAAGGTATGGAGAACGAGATAAAGGGAAGAATGGGAGAGGGAAAAGAAGGGAAAAAGATGCAAAAAGGGAGAAAAAAGAACGCAAGGGAAGGCAAGAGAAAGGATGGGAGAGAAGAGGAAAGGGGTGAGATATGGAAGGGAAATTAAGTAATGAGATAGCGATAAAAGGGATGCTGAAGATGTAGGATCGTGGAAGAGGACATTGTAAACGTGATAATAAAGGAAGAATACATTGTAAAAAGCTGCAAATGAATACATATTAATAGTGAATTTCGAACAGCAGCAAAATGTTAATGTCCGAACTAGATTATCACACTATACTCTAAAATTACTCTAGAATTAAAGAAAGTCTACCTACAGCTAAAAAAAAGAAAAAGGATGGTGTAATCAAGGTTATTTTCTGCTTATAGGTAAGGATATAAAGCTTGTTGATAAAGTAATATGTTACATAGAATGGCGGGAGTAAAGTGGATCTACACACATGAACAGGAAAGTTAGTAGAGTTGCAAGGAAGCACGAGGTGTATACGGTAAGGGAGAGTACGTCGGCATGGAGTGGGTGACTAAATTAAAAAGGCTGTGGTAAATATAAACACGTTATAGCTACGAATAGAATGTTACTAGAGCATTAAAAGGAATACATGGACATTACGCAGACGTGTGGAAATCTTGCAGACACGAGAAAGACCAGGAGCACGAAGGAAAGGAAACAAATCAAGTGGAGGGAATAAATGGCGGATGTGGTAGCAAGTGACTCCACTAACATGTTTGTATGTGGCCACGCCCATGCACCACCCCACCGGTAAATCCTCCCACGGCTGCAGTCAAGCGTCACCCCTAATTTTAGACGGGATGTGATGAAAGTGAAATTCTGTGCGACAAGGAAAAGAAGGAGGAGGAAATGAAATTCAATGAGGAAGAAGTAGGTAAAGATAAGGAAGTAAAAAGAAATATATAAAGAAAAGTGGCACGAGGACGATGTGAAAAAGAAAGATAAAAGAAAAAGAAGGACCAAGGAAGCGAATAAGGAAGAAATACGACATTTTAGACTGCAAACACAAATGTGTAATAAACAGAGCGTTTATCTCTCTCTCTCTCTCTCTCTCTCTCTCTCTCTCTCTCTCTCTCTCTCTCTCTCTCTCTCTCTCACCTAGCCCCCACCCATGCATGCCTATTCGACTTCATAAAAAAACTCACTCGCCTCCACTAATCCACATCCATGAGGACTAACATGGTCTTGTGTCCGGTGTTTATTTTTCTTTCTTTTTTCCCCTGCAGCACAGCGCGCCAGCCACCCAGTAAATCGTGACGAAGGCGGGGCTGAGGGACTGTTTTTGCTGTGCTGTTTATTATGTTTCTTGTACCGACTTGGTCTGCGTGGTTCTTACTGGTGTTAATGGAATTTTAAGTAAATATACGTGAATCATACAAAATGGAACAAAGGTACAACGGTTTTCCGAGCGAGTAAAGGTCTGGGTCAATCTCTCTCCGTTGTTTAAATGGACGTCACTGGCGCTTGCCACAGTGAGGTAAACAGGAAAGGTGAAAACGACAGATGCCGCGACGCGGACCATGAAGTCCTGGCGGAAGTTGCCTAATAAGTAATACCATTGGAAGTCACACCACGCTGGATGGTGTACATGCCCTTCTCAACCTTGGCCTGTCTGGTGTAAGAGAGAACTGGATAATTTTATTGTAGACGGACAGACAGACGGATGGATCGCAGGCCAGTCAGAGGTTGAAGCAAATAGTGCTTTATAGTGCAGGACAGGCGGACGAATGGACGGAAAGACGTACAATCAGACAGAAACAGCTAAACAGATAAATAAACAGATAGATACTCGTAGTCGATGAATAGAAAGAAAGCAAAGCAGAGAGAAGGAAGGAAATGAAGTACAATAATGTAGATAGATAAGTAAACGAACACACAGATAGACAGAGAGACAGAGAGAAAGACGGACGGACAGACAGAACGATTGACAGATAATGAAAAAAAAGTCTTCGCTTATGGAAAATCAAGTATTTCCAGAGGAGGAGTCCCGAGCCCTCCGCCCTCGTCCCGTTTAGTCACCTTTAGGGACAGGCAGAGACTGTGACGCACGGACACACTGCATCTAACAGAACACCTCTTAATAGTTTGACGAGAGTTGTCTGGAAGGCTGGACTTGTTCCTTGCCTCGCCGGCCCTCCCAAGGCCGCGCAAGAAAGCGTCACGTGGCTAACACAACAGCGTCTCCCCAAAAAAACTAGAAATCACATGAGACTCTTGCGGTGCCGGACCCTCAATGTCACCGTTTTCATTACAGCCACAGCCACAACCACAACCACAAACACAACCACGTCCGCTGCTATCACTGTCAATGCTAAGATTACCGATGTTACCGTTACTTTGTTTCGTCATGGGTATTATTACGGCAGTGGTTATTGTTTCTATAATCTCGGCTCAGATTGTTTTCACTATCATTACTAGCCGTGTCATTATCATTTTCACCGCAATTAATGTTCCCATAACATGCGTAACATTCCTGTCATTCCCACAGGATCATCAACAAAAAATACTGTTACTGCTACTACTAATAGTATCACTAACACTTATATTGCTACTATTACTATTATTTCTACTGCTGTTGCTGTTTTTGTTGTTGCTGCTACTGCTGCTATGTCCTCTGAGCATGCACGTCACCAGACACGAATGGCGATAACGCAAGGTCAACGACTAACAAGAAAATTCAATAACATTCTTACTTATCTATATATTGATCTTATACTTGGTCTAAAAACACAATGCATAAGTTCGGTGTTTCGAATGACTTAATGTGAATAGCAAGAGCAAGAGGCAGGTGGAACTAGAAGTAGAAAAGGATGGTTTCCAATTTTGGAATTTTTAACCTGTCTGTCTTTGGATAGTGGCACTCTTACTGTTTCTTTCACACTTATAATGTCTTTGGCTGATGTCCTCTCTTATATACTCGCAAAAAGATGGATGAAATAGTGAGGATAGGGGAAGATGGAGACACTTTTGGACCTCTAGTGCACATGTGGACTATAGAAAGGTGTGGCATTTCATAGTACCAAATGTCTACAAGGGCACGGAACTTCGAACGGTAAATGTATCAGGCACAATGCAAAATGACATAGTATAGCTTTGACAGATAAATAGATTAGATACACACAAGGAAAAAAGAAAAAAGAAAAGAAAAAGAAACATGATAGATAAATGGACCAGGAAAAAAGGCAAAAAAATAAGAACTAATTTCGACAAGTAAATGGATCAAGAACAAGGAAAAATAATGTAAAGTATGATCAGCAGATAAATGGATGTGACACAATTGAAAATAACATAGGATTAATTCGACAGACAAATTAATCAGCCACATTTCAAATTAATGTAAAGTAACATCAACATATAAAAGAATAAGCCACAATGTAAAACTTCGACATAAAACTGGATCAGACCTAATACAGAACTATATAAAATGGCTTCAGCACGTAAATATATCAAACACAATGCAAAATAATTCTAAAAAATCATTTCGGCAATAAGATGGATCACGTAATAAGCCAAATTATATATATAAAATAACTTAGACAGATAGTGAATGAGGCGCAATGGAAAAATGTAAGAGAACATATACAAAACTGATATGTAGTGAAAATACGTAACCAGATGAATAATGTATGAGGAACAGCAATAAACAGCAAGGTCAATGTGTTAATTCATTCACCCAGAGAGATCAGCGGGTGTTGCGCGACACTAATATTAAATGATATGCAAGTTTTTACTTATATATGACAAGAAAGTAATGTTTGCTGATCCTGTATTACACTTAATGTATAAAATTTCATTACATCACCCATTGCCAACTAGAATAAGTAAGTAAAATGAATAGGCAAATGAGTGACTAAATAGTTGTTATGAATGAGACACTAAAGATAATCTCTACACAACTTAATCACAAAAAAAAAAAAATGTAATCGAAAACTTGACAAAATTGTAAGACGTTAATCCAGAGCAAAATTAAACTAATATTGAATTGCTGAAAGGGCTATACAAATAAATAAATAATAACAACATAAGAAAATAATGCACACTCAAGCACACACGTTTCTCACATCATGTACATTCAAGATTATCATCAACTATTTGTTTTTCACCTTGCTCATCTAACTTAACTGGTGCTGCTCCCTAGGAATGCTGTCTCTATACGCCAGGCTCAGGAGGGACTTAAATAGATTCCATACGGTATAATCTAAACTTCTAAAGGGTAAAGGTGTCTCAAGTAAAGTAATGCAACTACTAGTTACCAAAAAAAAAAGTAATAATTAAGTTATGAATCATGTTTCGTGATGTACCGTGTTAGTTCTCTCTCTCTCTCTCTCTCTCTCTCTCTCTCTCTCTCTCTCTCTCTCTCTCTCTCTCTCTCTCTCTCTCTCTCTCTCTCTCTCTCTCTCTCTCTCTCTCTCTCTCTCTCTCTCTCTCTCTCTCTCTATATATATATATATATATATATATATATATATATATATATATATATATATATAAATGCTCCTTCAGATCCAGTATCCGCGGGTCTAAATACTTTTGTTGATCATGTTCCTAAACATTTCGTTGTCTAATCTCTTACCTCTAACAGGCTCTAGTGAAAGTTAATAGGGTTTTCAAAGGGATTTTACGACTCAACTGACGGTTTGACAAGAATTCAGCAACATCAGTAGATAAAATATCTATGAAAACACAAATAATCATCTTTGCGGCCTTTGAAATTTGTCTTGATGATAAAAATAGAGTATGATAGTGTGGGTTTATTCTTCAGTATATCACTTGAGCTTCCTAAACACAGTTGTCAAGTTACAGTTCATTGCTTCCGTCACTTTCGTCAGCAATTAAGAGACAGAAACTAGTCCTTTGTCTCCAGTCGATAGCCAATATAGTTGTTCCTTGCCTTTACGTTATCTTGTTATCTTCCTCAACATCAAACTTTATTTTCTGGAGTGGAGTGTTGCTTGACAGCTTACCAACTGGAAAATACTTTTTTTTCTTTTTCTTCTTTCCTGTTTAATTTTTGACCGATACAATAAAGACTATTTCGTGTTTCTCTGACCACTAAGGCGTGTTTTTCTTCTATTTCAAATTCTTTATATGAAATAGCAGCTAGAGAGGCGAGACTGAGGTGGTTTGGACAAGTCAAAAAGAGAGACAACAAGTTTCTGGAGAACATAAGAACATAAGAAGAAAGGGAAGCTGCAAGAGGCCGCCAGGCCTATACGAGGCAGTCCCAGTGTGCTTAAGCTACCTAATTCCATCTATCATCCCATCCATGAACTTATCTAACCTTCTTTTAAAGCTACCTATTGACTCAGCCCTGACTACATGACCACTGAGACCGTTCCACTCATCAACCACTCTGTTTGAAAACCAGTTTCTTCCCATTTCTTTCCTAAACCTGAATTTTTAAAGTTGAAATCCATTATTTCTGGTTCTATTCCCGCTACTGATCCTAAGAACTACATTCATGTCCCCTCTGTTAAAACCCTTATACCACTTAAATACTTCTATCAGGTCTTAAATGGTATAAAGGGTTTTAACAAAGAGGATATGAATGTAGTTCTCAGGATCAGTAGCGGGGATAGCACCAGAAATAATGGATTTAACCTTGGAGAAGGATACTGAGAAGGATCTAACACCCGGCAGGAGAAAGAGAGGAAGATCTAAGGGAAGGTTTTAAGGACGCAGCAAAAGAAGATATGTTTGTATGGGAATGACTGAGGAAGGCTCCGAAGACCAAGAATGTTAATTAATCTATAGTTGCTACGCCTTTCGAAAGCAGCTAAATAGAGAAAATATCTTTTGTACTATAAAGAACACTCAATCTATCCGTCTGTTTAGAAGATTCAAAAGAAAAAATGTTTTCTAATGGTGATTCCTTTGCTACAATGCAGTCAATTTCAGACAGATGTGAATGCTGCGGTGCTGCGATCTAGTGTCATTACCATTCAACATGAAAACGAAGCAGTAAATACAATAAAATTACAGTGTTTGCAGCAGTACTAGTATGGCACAGTCTTGGCTAGAGGTGGACTAATCCTCTGCATTCACTGTAATTAATTTGAGGTTGTATATGATCTGTAGCCATCAACCATTAGACATGAAAATGAAACAGCATATACGAGCGAGCACTGCACTCATTTTCATTGTGTTCCGTTCTTCCTCAGTCTTAAAGCCTCCCTGATCTATTGACAGCTTAAGTTTCTATAAAGCCTGGCGACTGACAGACTCACGACCAATAAGAAAAATGAAGCCTGACGGAAGACGCTAGTGACCAAGGAAGTGAGTGTGGCATGTTACTTCATTATTTACCAGAACAGTTCATGTTTAAGACAGCTCTTCTTGCCCCCGCTAAAATCACGAGTTTGTTATGTGTTAAAATAATCTGCTGAGATAATTTACAACATAGTATCTTATGAGAAGAAAGCTGCATTACAATGGTAACTGTGTAATTTGAATGAATGTCGCTAAGTTCAGTTATATATGTGAATGTGAATGTGAATGTATGTGAATATATTTGTGTGCATATATATATATATATATATATATATATATATATATATATATATATATATATATATATATATATATATATATATATATATATATATATATATATATATATATATATATATATATATATATATATATATATATATATATATATATATATATATATATATATATATATATATATATATATATATATATATATATATATATATATATATATATATATATATATATATATATATATATATATATATATATATATATATATATATATATATATATGTGTGTGTGTGTGTGTGTGTGTGTGTGTGTGTGTGTGTGTGTGTGTGTGTGTGTGTGTGTTTGATCTGCTGCAGTCTCTGACGAGACAGCCAGACGTTACCCTACGGAACGAGCTCAGAGCTCATTATTTCCGATCTTCGGATAGGCCTGAGACCAGGCACACACCACACACCGGGACAACAAGGTCACAACTCCTCGATTTACATCCCGTATCTACTCACTGCTAGGTGAACAGGGGCTACACGTGAAAGGAGACACACCCATATATCTCCACCCGGCCGGGGAATCGAACCCCGGTCCTCTGGCTTGTGTGTGTGTGTGTGTGTGTGTGTGTGTGTGTGTGTGTGTGTGTGTGTGTGTGTGCTTGCGCTGGTATGCTAAACAAATAATTACATATTCAACTCCACCACCAATTTTTTTTCTTTAGTGACGCCTAAGAGTAACAGTCCGTACGTGCATGTCAGAGCCTACTATTAAGAGAGTCTCTCTCTCTCTCTCTCTCTCTCTCTCTCTCTCTCTCTCTCTCTGTAGAATAACAGCAACAACAACGACAATAACAACAATAAAATTATTAGCACCACCACCACCACCCCTACCACCACCACCACCACCCAAAACAACAACAACAACAACAACAACAAACACAACAAAAGCATTGGTGATAACACAGATTGAAAGATGAATTAACTAAATAAAATAAAGTTAGCAAAAGAAAAAAAAAAAAAAACCCGTACATGGGGCTCCAGGATGTCTGCTGGCAAGTTTCATAGCCAGGAGAGTCTTAGTGCAGGTGGCGCTGAGTGTTACTTTTGTGTGTCACCTCAGCTACTGAAAGCTGGCAGAACAGGTCTGGTGGAATCAGCGATGAGACAGGTGAGCAGAAGGGAGACTGGTGAGCGCCCTGTGTTGCTAAGGCCGGTTGCTATTACAAGACTAACAGTCACTAGGGCCATCCTGCATGAATACATGAATGCATGAATAAACAAAGAAACTGATAAGATAAAAAATAACAACGTTTTTCATATGTTCTCGAGTCTTCTATGTTTTATCACTACATAAATCACCACCATTCCACATTCATTCTTTTGGCCTTTCAGCGGGCTCCACAGGAAGGTGATAGGTGAAGTGCCCCGCGGGGTGGGTTGGGCTGCGAGGTTTTGCGCATTCTAACCTTGAAATCAGCCTGGTAGCAGAGATGCTATTAAGGGAAGAAGTGGCTAGGAAGGGTGGGGCAGACGACACAAGACCGGATTTTGATTATAGCTTATTTCCCATTACAGACGCCACGTGTGGCTTTTTTGGTTTTGAAAATTCCCAGGACATATAGTCATACTCAAGGTCGCATGCCCTTACTAAAAATGGCTGAGTAATGCTGCCCCTAGACTCCAGACTCTCAGGCACCAGGCACAGACAAGATGCTGGAAAGTATACCTCTATACCTGAGGGGACAGGACGCCGTCATACAACTTTTGCACGAATTGACAATATATTTGAAAAAAAAAGAACCTGAAAGCAATATCTTCACACTTCATCTCCATCGTTCTATAAATCTAGTAAATTAACCGGTTCTGTCCATACACATTAAAAAGTCTTAAAAAAGTAACATGAGTCGCTGGTGATGACACTGTAAAGATGGATCCCTAAAAAGAAGAGACGGAAAAGTGGCCTTGGAGAGGGGAGTCCTGTGGCGCATCCTGCGGTCTTCGAGACCCTGAAGGCTACAGCTAAAGGTTACTTGCTTCTTCACCCTGTCCACAGACTTTTTCAATCAGCCTTCGCTTCCTCTGCCGCCTCCAGTGCACGCATTAAGCAGTAAAATCATACCAGAACAGCCTGGCCTCGGACTACTTAATTATCCTATGGTATAATTACAAGTAAATATCAATTGCTGCCTTAGTTTCAGTTACACTTTATGAACTTCCACGTTATACTCTCAATGTTTTGAAGACGCTTAATTATTGTATCATCCTAGAGGTCTAACAATGTTTACTTTCTTTGTCTGGTGATTATTGGCAGCAACGTTTCCATTCTTTTCTTCATATAATCTCAACTTTGACATTTGTATGAATATTATATGACTGTCACACGCACACTCAGACAGCTTCCTCCCACCACAGCCTTGAGGAACTCACCAACGCCCTGGCTGTAGGAGTTCCCGCGCCATCTCAACAGGACCCTCCCTGGTGCATCCTTGCCGGCAGTTGTTATCAAGCAAGGTATCTTAAATAAGAGATACAGTATGTCATTTGTTGAAGAATAAACTGTGAACCAATGATTTTCTAAATATGTAATGTCAAAACTCCAAACAAAGGAGGGCGAGTAAAAAAAAAAAAATGGTTGAAGTGCTGCCTGATAGTTGAGTGGCGACGTGTTCATATGATACTTAGCTGCACGTGTCGTATTTGACTTTATTCATACCATCCATTCATTGTCATATGCAACAGTTCACAACACACACACAGACACACACACAAAAAAAAAAAAAAACTGCAAACCTGTATAAGTTCCTGTATGATAGAAGGAAAAAGGACAAGATGACTTTTTTCCAAAATTGTTGTCAGTATAATAATGTTTTGGAGATGGATGCAGAAGAAAATAAATGTCAGAGTGGATTATGATTCAAGAAAGATGTGCCAAATACCATCGAACGGACTATATCTTACTTAAAACTGGACTGCTACAATCTCCTGCAGGAAATTCCAACTACGTCACATAGAAGGACAACCGCACTGTAAAAGAAGTCTATAATAAAAGAAAAAAATCAGTCTACCTTCCTGTACTCCTGCTTTACTTTCTCCTTCTAATGTTCTTGTAAATGTCCTCCAAACAATCTCACTGCTAGAGAGACATACCGCGAGATTCCAGTACCTTTTATCAGCTTTCTTTATTGTTGTTTCTCATCAATTAATGTGTTAATTTATCACCAATGAATTTGAAAAAACGACATTTTGTTAAGTAGTAAGTAGTAGTAGTAGTAGTAGTAGTAGTAGTAGTAGTAGTAGTAGTAGTAGTAGTAGTAGTAGTAGTAGTAGTAGTAGTAGTAATAGTTGTAGTAGTAGTAGTAGTAGTAGTAGTAGTAGTAGTAGTAGTAGTAGTAGTAGTAGTAGTAGTAGTAGTAGTAGTAGTGATCTCTGTGGTTATAATGATAGTGGTGGTGGAGGTGGTGGTGGAGGTGGTGAGGAAGGTGGTGGCGTGACAAACAAAGGAAGGTTGCTCAACTGGTGGGTCGTCGCAGGTACAGTAGAGAGAAGGAGCGTGGAGGGGTTGCGATATCTGGGTCCAGCCCTGGCAACGGTGGGTCATACACGGCAGGCTGGGTGGGTCTCCTCCCCTGCGAGGCGGGAGGAATAACAGGTTGCTCAAGGTCAGGAGAGAGGAGGGTGACTGATCGCACAAGGATAGCGGTTGCGGTGTAGCATGAGGCTGCACCTGGAAGCCTACCCAACCTGTCAAGATCACTGACACACACTTCTCGCGGCTTACTAGAACAACAAAAAATGTAGGCCTACCTGCCATGTGAAAATTCAATACATTTCTGCAGGTATGAAAATTGCAAGATACTCAAAGCTCACCACGTGATGAAATCTATACCTTCCTTCTTATAAATGATGTAATGTGTGGGAGTCTTGAGAATTCAACTTGTGAAGCTTAGATGATGAGGACGGGCAAGAAAATGCGAGAACTGCTAGCTTCTTCTCTAACCTGTCTAACGACACAACTCGCGCCCACGTCTTATACCACCAATGATTAGTGAAAACACGTCCATGATCTCACTCATAAGAATAAATTACTGACATCAAAGTAACATCTCAGTTTCAGGAGCAGATTGTGGCCTTGGTCATCCCCACTTTGTGTCAGCCAGCATGTAATACTGCCGAATGACAATAAGAAAACTTAGCATATCAAGAATGACGACCAACTCTGGACAACCCGTCAAACCACAAGTCACTTATCGTGGGAGGGCCAGCCCGTGGTAGTGAAGGTGTGGGAGTATCCCTGAAGCCTGCAGCTTTATGAGGAATCCTATAGAGGAGAGGATCCGATGCGCGAAAGCTGTTATAAACCAGGTCTTAGATGCGGATGAGGACGATAAGGAAGAACAAAAGGACAAGTTTTGTTACCGCCCTCGTGACCTCCTGACATTTATAGTCACTTTAATCTCCTTTGTTGTGTGTGTGTGTGTGTGTGTGTGTGTGTGTGTGTGTGTGTGTGTGTCATTGTTGTTCAACTTTATCTAAGTAAGATATTGGTTCCTGTGAGGGCGGGAATGTATCGCGTTCCCTGAGGTTGTGCCAACACTGGAAGAGGCGTTCCCAAGTCTGCTGATCCCTAACCCTGACCTGCCCGCACTATACCATGACCTTGGACTTGAATAGGTTCTCTCTCTCTCTCTCTCTCTCTCTCTCTCTCTCTCTCTCTCTCTCTCTCTCTCTCTCTCTCTCTCTCTCTCTCTCTGTGTGTGTGTGTGTGTGTGTGTGTGTGTGTGTGTGTGTGTGTGTGTATCTGCCAGACACAGACAGAAAGACAAAGGCGGAGGAATAGGGTGAGGCATTCAGTTTACAGTAACACGAGAAGTGTGGGAGACGTCCTCAGTGAGTAGCCTGAACACGCTCGTAATGGAGTGGAGTAGGACACAGAATAGTTGCTTTGGTAAGAACGCTCAAGGTTACTGTGGGTAGACAGTGTTAGGAGAAGGAGGGGAGGGGGGAGTTGTGGGCGTCTTTGCTTGTGGCTCAACATGACAAACCCGTGAGGCAGGACAGGATAATGTTAAGGAAATCACAGCCAGTATTGATTCAAGGTCCTCACAGGGTGTTTCCTGATCTCATTTGAGGGTAGGAGGATTGTTGTGCTCTCTCTCTCTCTCTCTCTCTCTCTCTCTCTCTCTCTCTCTCTCTCTCTCTCTCTCTCTCTCTCCAATAATGTTTCTAAAACTTAGAAAGATCCTTCCGGTTTTAGACGTCTCTCTGCTAAGACTCATTATCTATCTATCTATCTATTTATATATATATATATATATATATATATATATATATATATATATATATATATATATATATATATATATCTCTCTCTCTCTCTCTCTCTCTCTCTCTCTCTCTCTCTCTCTCTCTCTCTCTCTCTCTCTCTCTCTCTCTCTCTCTCTCTCTCTCTCTCTCTCTCTCTCTCTCTCTCTCTCTCTCTCTCTCTCTCTATATATATATATATATATATATATATATATATATATATATATATATATATATATATATATATATATATATATATATATATATATATATATATATATATATATACTGTTTTATCGTGATTACTGATGCTAAAATTTTTTGTTTATTTCACCCTTGTTATATTCATGTTATACTCCTAATCTCAGATTCCCTCTTGATTTATTCCACTCTAGAATATATTCATTCAAAAGCTTCACAGTCTCCAGTTCTGATCACTTGTGTATTCTCACGAAGTACTATCAATCAATTTTATCAGGATACATTGGAATATATAATGGATGAACAAAATACAGAGAACTCTATGGTCATTGTGTAACAGAGACTCTCACGTGTAGATCTGATGGTTTCTTACAGCTTCCTTACTCTTATGTTCTGTTGTACCACTGAAATTGTTGGTAATCACGATTGTTTTCATAATGCTCCTAGTAAAGACAGTCACCATGATTAGCCATATAGACTGACAGTTAGCACCTCCACTATCGTCACTGCCATTATCATTATCATTGTCTACGTTACTATCATTACTGACTATTACAAATCATTGGATAAGCAAAGGTGCACTATAACTTCCCACGCCACTATGTCAATCTCTACCTGGCACTACGTACACACTAAACAAGTCTTTCCCCACCTCAGTCTTCTTTCTCTGTGTCTATCATTTCTTTGGCGCAAAGTCAGCCAGTCTCTTGAATGGGACAAACTACAGAAAATTTCTACCACTTACTCAGTGGCATTGAGTTAGCTGGGAAAGTTTTAATGACTGCTATTATGTTGAAGGTCATCGTGTTGCAAAATTATATATAATCATAAGGTAAAGTTAGGGACATGTGTTATAGCAGCGCATGGTCTCGGTGCTCATCTGTCTCAGTTGGTCTTTGAGTCTGTATTGATGTCTCTTACTCCAAGAAACTCATTCACTCTGATATCCGGGTATCCACAGTTTATCTTTTCCAGGTTACCAATTTACTGACCAACTCGATGCAAGGATGACCAGCCGTGCCTCGACTGCCCCATCCCGGATTCCAATCGGGGCCCTAGATTCATAGACCGGCTCTCTAGCCACTGCACCACACAGGTACTAATCATAACATATACAACTGCATATGTTTAGTGTTAGGAAGACAAGATCGGGAAAAAGAGGAAAGAGCCTTCCAATATCTAGAACTTAAAAGTCGATCCTGATTTATTTTTTACGTTTTGTTTTTCTATTTTGTTTTTTTACTCGCCGAATGCACTCAAAAGAGAAAAAAATTTACTCGCGTGCGGGCACACACACACACACACACACACACACACACACACACACACACACACACACACACACACACACACACACACACACACACAAGTCACTTCTACACTGGCTAGGAATGTTGGTAAAACTGATGCATAAAGTTAGACCTCACTTCATATCCTTGTTCGCCGTTCGCTTATCAAAAATGTGTGTATATCTATCTATCTATTTATCTATCTATCTATCTATCTATCATATATATATGAATATATATATATATATATATATATATATATATATATATATATATATATATATATATATATATATATATATATATATATATAAATCACACAGAAGTATAAGTTCAGTAAGGACACCGAGTATCAAGATTATCGTTCTTCTCATTTCTTTCGTTAAACATACAAACACACACACACACACACACACACACACACACACACACACACACACACACACACACACACACACACACACACACACACACACCTATGGCTATTATCTTGGATGTATGCTCACTGAGTGCAGAAAAATGTATCAGTTTCAAAAATCGTGATACCCTCAGACAGATCATGTTTGAGGCCGTTGCGGCTTTTTGTTTCACTCCCCTAAAGCTTCCACGATCTGACCATATTCGCGGGGAAAGTTGCACAAGGTTGTTCGTTAATTAATTAAAGGAAAAAAGCGTCTCAAATTCCTAAGGAGGATCGTATTTTTAAACTTTTCATTGTCTTACAAGGACCGGGACTAGTTTTAGAGAACCAAGGGGAGATAAACTGTATTCCCTTGAGTGTCTTTTCTCTTGATAATGCAGAATTCTAGTTAAAACTATAATTAGAATCATAAGATCATCCTTGAAGTCTCCAAATAACTTCCATTGACGTCTGCTAAATATGAGAGAGAGAGAGAGAGAGAGAGAGAGAGAGAGAGAGAGAGAGAGAGAGAGAGAGAGAGAGAGAGAGACGAAACAAGAACACAACCATTAGATTCTCCCTTTCCCGGTACAGTTTTTGTTTCACCTATTCCCTTGTACACATCCTGCCGTCCTCGCCGTGGCCACTACCACACGTGTCCTTGAGATGATAAAGATGAGAGAAGTGACGGAGATTCCAGGCAGCAGAGGAACCCTAAGAGGCCTCTCCCACCCAGCTTTACCCAAGGTCAGTGTTTTTGCCGCTACTCCTCACCCAACACTCGCTCCACCCTCGTGAACTTCTAATGCGGCAGCCCCACTACACTCGTACCCTGATAGGCAAGATTCTTACTATCGCGAAAGCATCAAACGCCCTTATAGATGCGCTGCACATAGGGAGGTGCTCAGGGCCGAATGCATAAGATATGTATGAGGTGGTAGCTATGGGAATATCTTAAGGTAACGATTATTAATGTTCATGTTGTCTGTGTCCAGTCCCAGTGTATGTATCTCGTCATTGCTGACATGCCTCACATACCGCCACCACAGTATATGCCACTGTCTTGCCTTCCATTATTTGAGTCCAGGTAACGGTAACGACTGTTAATGTTCCTGTCTAGTTCTGGTGTGTTCTGTCATCGTTCACATTATAATACACCAATATCCGCTGTTGTTTTGTTTCCATAATTTGCGTTCTGGTAAGAGTATACTTGTTACGTATGAGGCAGACAAAGACATAGTTTCGGTTGCTATTATTGTTGTTTGTGCAAATTCCAGGTCTGTGTGTCCGGTGATATCTTACATTTTGTTACCATATAAGCATTAGTGTTATGTGTCTTATTTCCATAACTCGTGTCTTGGTGGGGGCCATTGGTAGTGGATAGACAGGTGGGCAGTACTGGTAGAGGCAGAAGTTGTGTAACCTGCTCTTCTCTTCACTATGTTTTGGATTCTCTTTCACTTTTAATGTGTCTAACCTGCTTACAAGACGTAACCAGTAATAAATTTTGAGACTTTAATATCATGAATTTAGGACTGAGGAAAAACATTGATCCACTCATTTCGTTATTTTGTATTTTCTTTCAATTCTAGTTGCTCTAACCTGGTTACAGTCACCTTACACAAATCTCATGAATGACAGATTCAACGAAAATTTTGAGATCTGAGGATTTATGATTAGAGGAGAAACAGTAATCCATCAATCTCATTGTGCTTTGCATTTTCTTTCAATTTTGATTCCGCTAACCTGCTTACGATACCCTTACAAAAACTGACAAGTGACGGATTCTAAGGAGGTCGGAAGTCCTGATATCGAAAAAATACGTTAATTTCTTCCAT